>NW_010247719.1:0-322 GCF_000690775.1 Eurypyga helias
GTGAGGCCTCCCCAACCCTACCATGGGTTAGGCCTTGTGGTCTGTATAAAACAAATAAAAAGGGGCTCTGCCAGTGAGAGGCGATCAATGAGATCAATTCATTGGTGTACCAATGGATAACCACCCCTCCCGTTTCCATGGTAGCAGCAAAAAAAGAAAGATTTGCACCAGAAAGGCTGGAGGTTTGCTGTGAGGGGGTTCTTTGTGTTGATTTTTGGGACCTGCTACACAAGCCAGGGTGGGCAGACTGTCCGGTAGGGCAGAGCAGTGGCCCACCACGTGCCCCTGAAACACTGTGCTGCTTGCAAACAGGGTTCGGGTG
>NW_010247719.1:410-648 GCF_000690775.1 Eurypyga helias
GTGACGCTCCCGAGAAGCAAAACTGGCCCACTCAGACCCACTTTTCCACCAGGACCAAGAGGTCAACTCTAGCTGGTGACAAGTGGCAGATGACCAGTGACCCTGTCCCTCAGAGAGGGCTCTGGCAGAGGTGAGGCTGCTGGGCATCCCCTGCCCCAGAGAGCCCCAGATTCCCAGCTGCCGGCCACACCAACGGTGGGTGAGGCTGTAACGAGTGGCAGGGTGCCCTCAGCCTCCC
>NW_010247719.1:668-8424 GCF_000690775.1 Eurypyga helias
GCAGACTTGCCTGGAGAGACAGCAGCTAAACGCAGGGCAGAAACTCCTAAAAGAGGCTTTCCACATGGGCCTATTGGCCATTCCTGCACTAGCCACCCCAGTTTCTTTCCCCTGTTTTCACACCAAGCCCTGTATTGCAGAGTACGCGAACTCTTGGAGGCGCTGAATTCCAAGTCAGCACCTGCTCCTGTAACACCGTGGTCCTGGAGCTGTCACAGCATCATTCAGCTGAAGGTTAAGCCACCTCATCTGTGTAGTTTCTGCTACCTCGCCCACTACCAAACTTGCCAGCCGCTGGTGTCAGATGCACGCCTCCCGGGGGTGGCATCACGGGACTGATAAGCAGGTAGCGCTAGTCAGCGGGAACCAAGCGGTCTTGCCCTGAGCAGCTGCTGCACACCTCCGTAAGGTAACAGACACAACAGTGCTCTCAGGTTGGGCCCACAAAACCCAAAAAGGACCAAAAAGGTCCAAAAAGGACCATTTTTTAAATTCAAACCAACCTGCCTGGCTCAAAACAGCCCCTTTCCTCCAGCATTCCTTCCGCGCCGCCGACATTTTTAACTTGGGGCGCACGCGCCTGATTTTGGATAGTCTGCGGGATGGAGGGAAATGGCAACGCGGGTCGAGGATTACTGTGCTGAGAAAATCAGAGCCAGATGCACGGCTCAGCTCCAGCCTGCAAACTCTGCACGCTAACGGCTAGGCGGCACCATGAAGCCAGCACGTGGGAAACGCTTTGCCTTTTTTTTTTTTTTCAACAAAATAAAGCATTTCGGTTCGGGTGTTTCCTAAGTGAAGAAAGGGCCCTGTCAGGCTAATGAGGTGCTTAATTAAAAGTACACTCAGACATGCAAATGGGCTCGGACACCCTGACTTCTAAGAGACATACTTTAAAAGCCTTGTCAAAGCTTTAACAAAACGCCCGTATTAACAAAGCAATGAAAGATAAGGCAGTACACGTTAATGAGTAAAGGCCCTGGACTTACCTCAGGGTAAGACCACTCTGGTGAATAATCTGTCACCATGAACAAGCGCCCACTCTGCTGTAGCAACCCCAAAGTGCCTTGTGCCGCAGCTGCTGAGACCACCTCAGCCACGTGCATGTACGCCATCGTGCTGGCCCCGTTCTCCGTGCTGCTGAGCTGCATGTTGGCTTGCTGGGGGCTGCAGCAAGGAATGCACATTTCAGCCTGGTTGTAGCTCGCTCTGTTACTGTCTTCAGGCTGAGAGAGTCCGGCGCTGTCACTCGACACCAGCTGGTGCCCGTAGAGAGCATTGCTCCCACCTTCTACTGAGATGAAATCGTTAATTAGATCAGAAAACTGGTTGCTGAAGGAGATGTCAAAGTGGTCCAAGTTAAGCTCCATGTTGGAGGAGTTATTTAAGCTGGGATGGGCCACAGGATATAGTCCTTGTACCATGTTTCCTTGGAGAATGGGGAGGTTGTTCCCATTCCTGATACCCCCGTTGGCCTCAGGCTGCAAGTAGTGTTCTGTGCTGCAGGCTTGAAGATCCCCTGATTTAAGTAGATTTTCGTTCCCTTCTGCCTGCTGGGAGGTCTCCATGGGAACTTCAGCTTCCGCAGTCATAGCCTGGAAGTTTGCTTGGAACTGCATGAGCTGGAGAGAAGAGGTGGACTCTATTCTGGTTTCCACTGTGCCGTTGCAGTTGGAAGTGGTTTGGGACGAGGACTCTGTTTTCACACTGGGGATCCCTAACGTGTTCACAAATGAGCCACTGGTGTCACTCAAATTGTTGTGGGTGTTCTGCTCGAGGGGAAGAGGTTTGCTGGCATCCTGCAGAAAGAAGCTGGGGGAAGGGGTCTGATGAACGTGAGGGCTCTGGACGTTCTGATTGAAGCTGGAAGAATAGTCCTTGTTCGAGTCAATGGCGCTGAAGTCCATCTGCTCCAGGGTGGTACTGGGGCTCAGACCTCCTCCCGACGGAAGCAAACCTGAACCAGTAGTGAGGGTGAGAGTGTTAGATGCAGAAGTGGAAGAAAATGCTTCTTTGGACATCTGTTGTTCGAAAGACGTGTCCTCAGTTTTAATTTCTTTCGTGAGGGTTGTATTGAAGTTGAAGCTACGTTCCGTTGTGGGTGACTGCCTTATGTTGGTACTGATGCTGTCACTCTTCATACCTCCTCCACCATAAGTCTGCCCTTGCTTGGGATTGTTAAGAAAACAGTCCGGGTCAAAATTCATGGTGGTTTCTGGAATTTTTCTATTTCCATCTAAAGTGGTGGAGAGCACAAGTTCCTCGGAGACAGTGCTGGGGAGCATCGACAAGCTCTCTGAACTGCCGGTGGTTGGAAAAGCAAATTTGTGCCCATCTGAACTCACAGCAAGTACCAGTCCTTGTGCAGCTGCATCTGAGGACAGAAGGTGTTGATTTGGGCCGGAGGTGGGTGACATGGTATACACAGCTTCACTGGTGACCTCTGACATAAATACGGTGGCACTTTGTGACAAGCTTCCCATAACTGATGCTACAGCCATGCTGGACACGCCAGTGACGGCCGGGCTATCCGCCATGTCCGGGTCGCTGTTTAATCCACTGCTGATGGACACGGGAGAATTCTGGGTCGTGTCAGGGACCTCCACCTGGTTGGTGGAAGAAACCTCAGTGCTGTTTTGATGGAGCAACACCGGTTTCGCCACTTTGCCGTTCCTCTTCTCGCGGCTGGAGGCCTTGCCGTGACTGTGCTCGTTCTTGCCTTCAGAGACATCGTTATTTTGCACCTCTGAATGAGCGCTGTACCCACCTGTCCGTGGTTCGACCTTTGGTGATATGATGCGATGTTTGGCACTGTTACACTTGTGATGCACACTGCTCCCTGCCCCTGTGCCGGAAAACAACAGCGGCCGGTCAGTACATACAGAATGAGGATGACGGCAGTTGCGTGTCTTGTGGCTGTAGCAAAGGAAAGGGCGTGCTTAGGCACGTGCATGTGTGGGAGTGAGCAAGCACACGAGACAGCAACGCAAACCTCGGAAATAAAACCCATTTCTCACCAGTGCCAGATTTACAGCTCCCTTTCCGTGCACAGATCCACTGGGCGCGATGACAGCAACCTCAGGCACACGTGCACCCTTCCCCTCACCCCACGTAGCACCCACCCCCTTCCTCCCTGCCCCACCACACCACACGTCAGGAGGAGAGGAATCGGCGTCTTGACAAGCGCCGGAGGGATTTAACCGTGCCCGACCCCAGGGTCAATCTGCAAAGCGAGGGCCGTGGCGGAGGGTTTCTGCCCCGCTGGCCCCGCTTCGTCTGCCCCATGGCCACGCTCTCAGCCCCCATGACGCTTCACGCTGCCTGATGCCGGGTGGTTTGACAGCCGCTCTCCTGGGCTGGATGCCGGCTGGTGATCTGGAGGTGACAGATGCCGCATCATGCCTCTGTCCCTGGCATCACCCTGCTGACAAAATCGCAACCCTTATCATCTCGTCATCATCGTGTCTATTACAGCTGCCACTCAACTACTGCAGCAGCAGTACAGTAGCCAGCACTAAGGGAGCTTGCCCTCCCAGAAGGACGGCGATGCGTTTCTTGTGTTCTGAGCCGTTCACGTGCCGACAGATGAACGCTTTGTACTTTGAGAGGTCGCACACAGAGTGCACGATGAGCGTCGGCGCGGCTGCAGGCCGCTCAAGCAGGGGTCAGCAGAAGAGAGCCCTCCACGGAGCTCAGCACCCGTGCCTTTACTGGCCCGACAGCAGATGAGCATCACCCAAGGTCCTGGGAGCCTGGAAATCAGGGAGGACGGGGGAAACAATTCTGCCTGCAAAGGCATCTTAGCCACAAACTGGCGCAGGGACTGCTTTTGTTGTTTAAAGAGCAGCCCATGAATTTTTGATGTTTCTTTCCTTAATTGAATCATTTTCCCTAGAACGAGGTAAAAACATTAATTATGGTACCATGTAATGACTAAAGAGGGAAAGAAACCTCCTCCTTAGAGCTAATGGCTACGATGACAAATGCCATCTTCAGGGCAGCATAAAGCGCCGACGCAGGCGCTGCAATTCCCTACGTCTGTTGTGCCGTGCCCTTGACGGGGAACCTCTCTACCACGTGCTCAGGATTTGAATCAGGTCACCGCAAGTAGTTCAGGACAGTGCTGTCGAGACCAAACGCAGCGTTAAATCTCCCTGTTCTCCTAGGTACAGGGAGGAAGAGGAACAAGGGAGAGGCTTTCGCGCTGTCGTCTTTGCGGATGACAGGAAGGAATGGGGAAGTACGTGTCAGCGTGCAAGCTGTTACCAAACAAAGCGATACTGTTATGTTAAAAAGCGTGCAGCAGGCGAGACAAAACATCAAAGGGAAGAATAAAAGGATTCGTGTTCAGATCTGCAAGCCCGGATCAAATGCCGAGTCTTAAGGCTTGAATTTTAATCCAAACTCAGGTATTTCAGGAGTCATCATTCTTACTTAAGTCTTGATTGTATAATGCAACTGCCCAAAAGAAGAAGAAAAAATAAACCCTTCGAAGCACCGACAGCTTTCCTTTATAAATTTCACTAAAGACTAATTAACCTGTCATGTATTTTCCTCGACCAAAATACTAGGAAGGGCTGGCTGTAAAGGAGATGAGTTGGGAAAGTGAATTGCGCGGCTTCCCACTCCCTGTATGAAATGCTGATACGAAGGATGCTGGTTCTTGCTGTTGCAGTCTCACCCAGAACAAAGCCGTCTCCCATAGCAGGAAAGACACCTGCATTTTCACAACACCGAAACAGAACCTGCCTTATCCCAGTGGTACCCTGTGGTTAACCACCTCCGCCCGTTTCCTTTCGCCCAGGGGGCCGCAGGGCAAGGTCAGAGGGTGAAGCTGGAAGAACATCAAATGCTGAGGCTTCGGTGACGACGCTCGAGCACACAGAAGACAATACGCCTGTCCGAGCAGGTCGCACGTAGGGAGCATTCCTGAGAACCTGCACGTGACGAAGCGTTGGCGTTTCTTCCACAAGTTCCAGCCGTATCTTCTTACACTCAAGGCTGCTTCTGTCACCTCCAAGCTCCCCGTGTCTCAGCGGTTCATGATACCGCACTTTTAGCGTGTATTCACTTACTACACACTCTCCTCCAAGTCTGGCTTAAGCTGCTGCCGTTTTGTGTCCCCCACTCTGCCCCGAGGTACTCACCCAAGGTACCAGTGCAGAGACAGTTGTGTGTCCGAGGCTGCGGCTTGGTCTGGTGACTGTCGAGGATCTGCTGCACGAGCTGTTCCACCGAGAACCCCGAACTGCTGTTTCCATTGCTGCACGTCCACTTAATGCCATGAACTGCGAAGAGAACAGGAAAACTTCCCATCAGAAACTCCAAAAAACACACCAGAAGCCATCAAAAGCCGCTCCAGAAGAACAGCAGCAGCTCAGTCCTGCTGCTTCTCGTCAGAACTGAAGGAGACCTATAAAAAGCAACAGTAAGGTTATTGTTTTACTGTTCTCTGCTCCCTGATATCCATACGCTTCCAAATGCAAATCCTGGATTAGGTACATACAGAGGAAGAAACCTCGGTAGAGTGTATTTCTCGACGTCAGTTTGCTGTTAATGGTGGCTCTCTAAGCTGAAAAGCTGTAAGGACTACGGGAATAGCACGCGTGGCCTTCACCAAAAACCTGAAAGCAACAAAATACCTGCGTTGGTTTCACTGGAGTAAAATGCTACGATCCCAAGGAGCATTTTGGAATCTTTTTCTGTCTAACACAAACCCACAATTAGTTAGTTTTACAATAAAATCAGCAGCCAAAAACACGCCGGTGTAACAGCAAACACAAACCTTTTGCCAGGTCTTTGCTGTCAGATCCTGGCTGGCAGCAGTGAGGAGTGACTCAGTTTTTGGGAGTCGCTAACAGACACCCTGTGAGCTCCTCCTCAGGCTTGGACAGCTTTAGTCATTTGGGAAAACAGGCAAGAGGGTGACGTTGCAGAACGTGTAGCAAACTCGGGGCTTCTTTTCTTGGGGACTCTCCTGGCCTGTTAGCTAGTTAAACAAGAATGCCAAACTGCACACGCAGAAATTAGCTGAAAAAAGGCTCCCTCGGAATTTCTGAGAGGCAGAATTTCACGTTGACGGGGATGTTCTCAACCTGACTTAAGGCAGAAACAGCATTTTTAAGGTGTTTTCTCCATAATCACTGACTCGAAGCATCTTCTGTCTCCTTTAACGTTTCTCTAGACAATTTATGTGTGCGCATTATTTACTTATCCTGTGCGCACGCTACAGCTCACCTGCAGACTTTGGAAAGTGCCAGTTGGTAAAGACATCATTTCCGAGAGGTCCCTGTGCCTGGCAACTCAGGCCTGAAGAGCTGCTTCGTTTCAGGAGCGTCTGTCACACCCCAGCAAAGCAGGTTCCTCGCCCATAGCGTCCTAAAACCCCTGACCAGAATGTGCCCGATCAAAGTTACAAGTCCCACGGACCTCCCCTTCGCAGGATTAAGTTCTGAACACCCAGATCCCTGTGTGGGAAGGTCCTCCATGCGAGGCTGTGAAACGCTGGCAGCAGCACATCGGGACGATGCTACACGGCCAGAACTACCCGCAGACGCCAGAGCCACAAGCCGGAAGCTGCTTCGGGCAAGAAGGTCAGAAGCAAACGAGGCTCGTTTAGGACAGCTAATGACCGCTGTCACAGGGGCAGGACAGCGCACGAGTCCCCTGTTCTCCTCTTTGATGTCGCTTATGAGGTACGTCAGCAGCAGCCGTCGGAAAAAAGAGTCCCTGGATCGGCTCTGGGAAGCAGTTTTACCGCTGTTTCATCCCGTCACTCTGCTGCCTCGTCACCCGCTGACGTTACTCTGCCCAACAGCATCTCGTCTCGGTCGAGCTTTATATTACAGATTCTGCCTTTATTGGCCGGGCTGGATAACTTGCAGAAATATTGTAAATAAGGTTTACAAGTATTCTTCCTCGTACCACTATCTAAAGGGCTGCCGTGAGTTTAGCAACGAGTCCCTCTGCGCTCGCCTGACAACCACACTGATTGTTATCGTACCCAACAGACTTTGCTTTCGAGTACGTTCACAACTTGGAATTTCCTCTTAACACTCAGTCTCTGTTATTACGTCTAAGTTTAGGTTCATAGACGCTCACCGCTTCAGTACCTCCACTCACAGGCAGTTTATTATTCTGTCACGGGAGATGTTATGCCTAATAAACGATGATCAAATAGCAGTTTTGCAAAAAACACATCCAGAGGGCGATTAAAATGCAGCAGCGTATTCGGAATACTTTCAGCTGTGCCATAGGAAGTTGCTGAACTGTAATTGTTACTGAGAGACGTTGCGTGAAGTTATTTTTGGTTAGTTCAGAAAAGCTTTGCTAAAGGAGCGAGCTCACGTACGTGCTGCTGACGCAGGATGTCTGTTTTACAGCCGTACGTCGGAGTTTGCCCCCCGCTGCTGCTACACCCCGCGATCGCAGCGCGGTGCGGGGGGCACAACTGGTACGTGACTTGTGTCTCATGGCTTGGGTGTTCAGGGTGGGGGTTCTCAAGTCTGGATCAAGCTGCGAGCTGGATGCCAAGAGCGAACGGACAGCTTTACAGTGGGATGCTGACAGCACCACGCCTGCTGTTTGCACGTCCTTCCAGTATAACCAAGTCCCACCGTGGAGGTATTGCTGCTGGGGAAAGGTCCTTCTCTGGCCTTGCTCCGGCTGATCCTAAAGGGCTCCGGCTTCTGCCCACGTGGTGTGACCTTTTTACTGCTTCTGCTCCCCAAATGTTATCATAGAATCATGGAATGGT
>NW_010247720.1:0-6027 GCF_000690775.1 Eurypyga helias
TTTCCTGGCGGAATCCAGCACACCACCTGTACTAGCATTTCATCACAGGAGGATTCTGATGTGGCTTCAGCAGTTCCCACTGTCTGCACACATATCATACTGTGGTAGCCGGAAGCACTGCAGAAAGCAGAGCTGGACCACCCTGCAAATGCAGGGACAGTGCCTGGTACCCTGGGTGAGAACGAACTCCGGAGCTCCCCCGTGTCTGGGCCGGTGGCTGACAGGGAGGGATGATCTAACCTATCTAAACAGACCTCGCGCCCCTGTCACCCCTCCTGCAGCCATGCTCCACAGCACAGCACCTCTCATCAGCACGAAGGCGTACAGGACAGAAAAGAAGGTCCCCTTTACCTCAGGACAGGCAGACCCAGAGCTAGTGGATGGTTCACTGAACGGTTCCCCTTGCTTTTCCTCCTTCACTTCTTGGTGTTCCGCTCCACTTTCTTTTTTTATTTCTTTTTTCTGCTCTTCACTTTCCTCAGCCTTCAGGACAATCCCTTCATCTTCAAGGGAGTTCACTTTGGTCAGAGCAGGAACTGGAAGATACGTACCCACGAAAGTGAACACACCGTGCCAGACAACGTACAGGCTACCACAGACCTTCTCTCCGATTTACAGGGCAGCGTCAGAGCACCTAGATCACCTCCTACACTGCAGGGTGCTGGGTATATTTTACAGCTGTCCACCAGCACAGCAACTTGGTATACAAAGCAACTGCTCCCTCTTTCACCACAGTGTTCTGCACTTCTAATACTCCTAAAATACGCTGCTTCCCAGAATCTATGACTCTGTCAGAGTCCTTCATTTTCTCTGGACACACACACCTCAAAAACTCTGTGACAGTTAACTACATTAACCACTTCCTCATTTAAAACAAGTTTTTCTTTTGGTGTCAATTGAAATGTGTGCTCTGTAACATAACTGGTTAAAAGGAGGAAAATCAAAAAATAACCCACCCAAAAATCCCATTCTGTACTGTATTTACGTTAGAAGGAAGAGAACTCCAGGTAGGCCAGCTCAGAATCCTTAAAGTTACCGCTGAAGTTTCTGGCACACCGGAGATCACCAGTTGATACAAGCAACATTTAGGAGACTACGTGAAGCCAACTTCTCCCACAGAAATCAAGTCATATACCCTCCCGATCCTGCAGAGACCACACCGCAGACAGCGGCCTGGGTGACTGCAGGGAACCCGTGACCCGAGTACAGCTCCAGCTCTGCTGGGCTTTAAGGTCTTCCACATTCATTTTGGGTCACTGTCATTCACTCTTTGTTGCTCAGAGCCCCTGGAACTGAGCTGTTTGCCTCACCGCTGCCCTCAGCGTGGTTCTTCAGTTATTTGACCCAGTTTAGAAATTAAGTTCATCCATCCAGGCACTAGCACATCCCTGATAAAATCAATAAAAGAGCGAGCACCACAGAATTAAGATTTAGGAACAAGAGCTGCTTTTTTTTTTTTTCTTTTCACAGAACAGTTACTGCAGCCCTGCACGTTCTGCTGCTGAAAGCAACTCTCCAATATCATGAAAATCGTTTCTCCAACCCCTTCAACAGTACTATGTCATCAACCAAGTATGAGAAATACATGCTGCCGAAATGCTGGCTCAGATACCTTCGTTTTCTTTACCTGCTAGCTGTGACACGTAGGCCCACAGGAAATGGCAGCGATTCATGCAGGCTTGGCATACCATTTCATGGAAGTCTCCACTATCGGGAGGCACTGCGCCAAGATGCTATCAAAAAGAAACAAGCACGCAGCAGTGAAACGTTTGCTGCAAATGAACAGACTCAGTTTAAGTTTAAAGGAAGTTAAACATCAACTGCCATTGTACTTTCCACACGAGCACGCGCTCCTGCTAACTTTCTACGCTATCAGTGTAACTTACAGACAGGAAAGAGCTGATCAGAATTCCAGGGGAAAACTGAAATAATTCTCTTGGTCTACAGCCTTTTGTGCCTTCCACATACCCAGAAATCTCAGTTCTTATCTCATTTCTAAATGTTACTCTTCTGAACTGTCCTAAACATAGGACAGGTGAAGATAACTACTGCACACTGCACATTCAAACTATTCAGTACCTTAGGATTCCTTCCTTACATGTAAGATTGCAAGCCTTCATACTGACCTTGAGAAGAACTAGGTCCCAAAGCTCTCCATAAACCAGTGAGGACTATATAGGCAATTAAAAACACTTAGCGGCTTTCTTTTGAAAAGCATTCTTGCAAAGCTCACAGCATGCAGCATGACATTCTTCATCCATACATTTATACAAAAGAATCCTACAGTTTATCTACAGAACCCATAATTTAAGTCATTCATCTTGTTTTTAATTCTTTGGTCCTGCAACTTCTAACACAGAATTGCACTCATGCCCTTCAGGGTGCAAGAGGCTGAACCCTTGATGCTTACACGTCGAGCAGGGCACTCGCTCAAGTGCTGAGCTGCTTTTAAAGGACTCCCCTGAAGTTTGTAATCAGGAACCAACCGTGCAGTGTGCTCCTTGCCATTTAAAGGAATTCCAGTTTGAAAAGCACTCTTCTGAACTATTCAGGTAGTTGATAATGATGTGCCTCAGTAAAAATCTTCTTGACACCAATTCTACTGATTAGAATTTTCCAATTAAAGAGATAGTTATGAAGTTGTTATTTTAGTCTGCAGCAGTAACCTTCAAAAAGATAGAACCCTTCCTAGAGTTTTTGGGCTGGAGCGGACAGTTGCGCAGGATTAAACTGTCAATATTTCTTTGCATGGGATGAAAAGAAATACCTCAGAACTCACACCATAATCTGTTGAGAGCTACAGCAAACCTTCCCAAGAACAACCATACAGACTTAACCAACACCGATCTAATATGCAAATGGCAATTCTGCTGCTTATAGTTTCCTTACCCTTCCATGGAACCAGTCTTCACAAACGATGCACTGGATCATCTCATCTGGAATCTAGACGAATGGCCGTGTTATTAGCATTAACAGCACCTTCCAGGATCTTTCATAAGCCTCAAACTGCAGTATTACAGTTTAAGCCTACAAAAGCGAATTGCGTGTCCCCCGTCACCCACCCACGGGGAGTCGCTGTTACTAAGCGATTACTGCTTCAGTAGTCAGTTTGCTTCCCCAGAGTCCAACTGCAAACGTAACTTGTATTATGAAAACACTGGACATTCCCATTTATTATTACGAAACTAGTTTTCCCCGTAGAGCAAGACATTCTTGCACACACAAGAGCTGATAGAAGTAAACACACTATTGGTATCTTTCCTCCTGTAAACAGAAATGCATCAGCAGGCAGCTTAGCAAAAGAAAGATACTGATACTCAGTATGTCATCAGGTTTACAGGAACGCCAGAATCCTAACTTACCCGTCCACAATACAGTAGAGTAGCAAGTGCCTTGTTACAAAACAATTATTAATGATTTCTTTAGAAACGTTTAGCTATCCCTGAACTTCAGAAAGGTGAGTCTAATACAAAAGAAGTATTTTATAAAAAGACTTGTGCCTTCTTTATTCTTTCACACACCTAACTTACATGGCTACAAACAGAAGTTTGCATGTGCAAACAGAGGGGTATACTTTAATACTTTAGGATGGGAAAAGGTGTTCAGAATACTGTAAAGCAAAGCTAAAGCCAGTGCTACAGGACAGACTCTCCCCATCCCAGAAGCCTGCTGCAGGCACAAGGAAGCAGATTCTGGTCTCTCCTAACACGTGCAATGCCTTTATTCTGTGCTTGCCACATTCCTCATGACAAGGAGAAACCCACCCCTAAGGGCACTCTGTGACTTTAGAGACAGGAGAACAGAGACGACTGCAGCAGCGTTTAGTCCAAACCATCAGTTGTCCTCCTCAGCTGTCTTTAAGGCATAAACAAATTCTACCATTTAAAAAAAACCCCCACCTGATAATTACTTTATACAGCACATGACAACCAGAAGCAATATGAACACATGATTTCTTAAAGGCCTTCCCCGTGAAGCAGCTCAGCAACCACCCTTTGCACAATGTTTTGCCTAAATACCATCTACGTATGGTCGCTACTGTGTTTCGTATTTCTTACCTCATCTTCAGGATCTGGATAAGGTCTTTTACAAGTACAGTATAATCCGTAGAAATTGTCATTATACTTATTTCCTGGATTCACCTTGCCTTTTTCCTAGGGGGATAAGAAAAAATGTCTCAATAGACAATGCAGTGAAAAACAAAAGACAGAAAATATGTATCATCTAGAAAACCTCAATTCCTGTTCCACTTTAATTCCTAAAAAAAAAAAAAAAAAATCATTACACACATCAGCTTGAAGATCCAAAAAGGAAGATATTCTACAGACACCTATGCTACACAGCGAGCAGCAGATAGGGCACGCGGGGATATGGAAGTTCAAAAGGAAAGAGGAAAAGCAGTCTTTCCACCTTTGTAACAAATGGCAACTGTGGTGTTTGTTCAGCTACTGCTGACACAAGGGGTTTGATCACCAACCGCGCCTGCCCGCTGTCATCACAGCAGCATCTGCAGATTTACTGTGCACCTCCCCCTCCATTGTTTTTAAACATCCAGACTGCGATCCAAACCTCAGCCTCCACTAAACTCATGTCATGTAAACCTCACTGTACAGGACAGGATTATCCAAATTACAAAACACGCTGAATGGAGTTCCATTACAGGTAATCCCATTTAAAAAACCCAACGCCCCTAACACAGCAGCAGCCAAAGGGCTCCACAACTGCACACAGATGCAGCCTGGGGCTGCCAGCAGCCCCTGCAGAAACAGCTGCCACCATTTACTAAGTTACTGCAACACGCTTTCCACCACCCTTCTGACAAAGGAAGAACGGACGGTGCGAGCGCCCGGCATCCATGATGAAGGAGGAAGAACAACCACGTGATCCATTTCATCGACTCAAATGGGAAACAGCAACATCTTAAAACTGTCACAGCTGTCTCCAGGGATCACTGGATGGCAGCCTGAGGCTCTCTAGCACTGGATCCATCCCAATTCTGCCAGAACAGGACTGGGATACACAAACCACTTGTTGCTGTTTCCACATTTGACTTGTTACTACCCTGGAAGCGGCACCGCAGCCAAGCCAATCAGCTTCCTGTCGCTGCTTCACAGATGATCAACTACATGACGAGTCCAAAATGCCCACCAAGTATGACAGCAGAGGGGGCTTAACAACAGTAACAAACTGTCCCATCTGTAGGCTCTCGTGGCAATCTGTCAGAACAGGTGAGGGGACTAATGCCACTGCAAAGAAGGGGAGGGAACTGTCTCTTTGACAGCAGCACAACCTTACGTTTCCTTAATGCCACTGCAAAACTGCACCCCAAAAGGTTCTCCTGAAGCCAGCTTACAGGAAATGAGATGTTTTAGTGCAGGCACCATGTCTTGTTTCTGGCATTATACTAGCTACGGCTGCAGAACTGCTGCATTCACAGATGACAAGAATCTAATATTCTCTCTCCTCGCAACATTTCCCTTTTCTCCCTCAACAGATGATACTGCTGTAACACTCCCACCTTGTTTAAGGTGCTGGGAAAAGCAGAGGCATCGCATGTGGGAGCACTGTCTGCTGCAAGGCACCAACCTCCCAAGACTTATTTTGATTCTGTATGGATGAAACCTAGATCGGAACTTACTGGGAATAACTTGCACTGCAGATTTTTGAACTTGCTATTTCCACAGTCACAGCGGAAGTTCCTGGTAAGAAAAACATAGCATTTTGGGGTTTGTATTAACTGAAAACACATTAGACCTTGTGTTTGTAACGATCCCCAGCAGTTTAGCAGGAGCCATAAAAATATTCTTGCAGCTATTTAAACAACAGCATCAGTCAGCGCTGGCCAAAGGGCCCTGCAGCCGTGCCCTTGGCAGATCTCGGCTTCGGCCATCATCCGCAGCAGCGCTGGGCAGGGAGATGCGGCAACGGCAAACAGACCGGGCTGCTGCTACTGCCGCCTCCAAACCCGCGTGCTGGGGAAAGAGCGGCGGGAATGGGTTCGCTTCCAGAGGCTGGGGACGCGAAGGG
>NW_010247721.1:0-5913 GCF_000690775.1 Eurypyga helias
TGTGTCCCCTCCCAGCTCCTTGTAAGTGAAGACCCTGGGAACACAGGGGCAGTGTGAGAAACTGAAAGAGCCCTTGACTTGGTATAAACATTGCTTGGCAACAACTAAAAACCTGTTGGTACCTACCTGTACACCTGGAACAAGGAACAAACACTGGGAATCCAAAACCAGTCAACTGACTTTGCTGCCTGCTGAAGAAGGAAAGTAATTCTAGGGATTAACTGGCAGTAGAAGATTTTTCTGAAGTTTTGTCATAGACATAAAGGAACAAAGTGTTTTTCTACAATTTTCCTTCTTTGAACAAGTTGATCAGAATCAGTTGCCAGAAGCAGCTTCCAAGAATACTTCCAGTGCAGCCAGTACCTGCCACCATCAGACCAAGCAAGGGGAAGATGAGGATTCACTCATTTCTACCAACCTTGGTGTCAAGTTTTATGCTGGTTTTGGACTCCAGCTTTCACTTTTATCAGCCTGGATCTGGCCCTTCTCTTTCTTTACTTCCCTTTGTGAAAATTTCTCTCCTTTTCTAGCGGTTTATCATTCTCTCCATTCCCCCACTCCACTTTCTTCTTTGTCTTTTTGCCATTCACCTCACCTCCTGCCTGCTGCTGACACAAGGCCAGACAAATGGGGACAATTAATTTAAAAGGAAGAGTTGTCTGCCTTGGGGAAAGACACAGAGCACATGGTGCAAAAGAAAATAACTCTGCATGATGATACCAGCGGTTCGGCACAGGTTGTGAGTACTGAGAAAAACAAAGGAAATGCAGAACTAGGCTGATTCAGCTCTGAAAAAAAAAATAAGGAAATGTGATGCTAGGTGTCAGGAGATACATTCTGACTAGAGCTCGTAAGTATTACTGCCAACGTACAAAGCCTCCCATGACGGACTGAATACAAGACTGAAATTTTGGAGGAAAAATCCAAAACAGGTAAAATAGCCTGGGCAGAGGAAAGCAGCAAAGCAAACATGGTAGATGGCATTCTGCAGCTACACCAGGTCTTCACAGCTCCTGGTACAGCTTGTTCAGAGCAAGCTGACGTATCCCCACATGGCACTGCATCTTTTATCCTACTGTTAAGTCAATGTAAACTCATGATCACTTGATCCAAGAATATTTTGTACAATCCTCTTTTGCATAATTTCCTTGCTACTTAGTCGTTTCAAGGCTAAAAAAAGGCTCTCATTCTGCAGTAAATGTCCCGTTGGGCCCCGCATCTGTCACTCACACAGCACACTACAGCGGTAGCCTCCACCCCCTCAGTCAATTCACTAAGTTAGGGACTAACCCACTTCTTAATTTTTATGCTATATTTTCCTTTGTTTTCAGTGGAGGTGAGGTCAGTTCTTTAGGATTTAGTTATGAAAATACTCAAGCAAATACAAGCTGCAGTAACACAACATCACTAAAGTGTGCTAAGCTGTTTGCACTCATACAACTGGTCAACTGAAGCAAATTTCTGTCCAAATCCTAGGCAGAATTTGACATGTATTTTGGCAGGGATTCACACATCCCCAAGAGGAGAAAACACTCCCTCTGAAAGTAAGTTGCTAAAAGAAACAGTCTGTCTTGCTGATACATAAGCCTGGCTTGCCTTTTCTGTGCCTCATGATTTTCTTTACATGTCTACTCAACTAGCAGCAGATCTATAGATTTTGTACGGATATAGTGTTATTCCTTTTCTTCCTAAGCATACAACAAAAATGTAAACTGACTTGGACACAAGCCCAAAACCTGCCAGGACTATTTTATATGCAGTCAGTAGTGCCGGTGCACGTACATTTTTCACTGCACAAAACTATGCCAGTTACGAAAGCAATAACATAATACCTTTCTAACAAGAGGACATGAAGGAGGAACAAAAGATCCCAAGAACTCCCTTGTAATCTGGTACTGTATTCTGCTCTCCTCTTTTCCCCTTTTTGTTACTTATAATGAAGAGAGTAAAACATGATACAGTAACTAGAAAAAGTTAAATGGTACAGCAGTCATTTACAGACCTGTCTATAGCTCATGAAAGGGAGCAGCACAAAGGGGTTGCTATCCCTAAACCCATTAATCCACTTTGTTCATCTAGAAGGAAGCATTTTACCCCCATATTATGAATCAAGCAGAAGCCCTGTAATTTCTAGCCATTGCTTTAACTTACCAAGGCAGAAGCTGCAGTTGCCAACAGTGTAAATGAAGGATACAGCACATCCATTACATAGAGGCTATGGAGCAGACAGGGGAGGGGGTTTTCTTAGACATCTCTAAGAGCAGTGCCAAGATTGAGCAAGCGCTTCCATGCTGAATCTGCTGTTCTATACATTCAGTGAACCTCATTTTGTAGGGACCTTTGGTCCAGCTTTCCCCTGCTTTTCACTGTGTATTATCACTTATACTGTAGCAATAAAATAGCTTTTACACTGCCCTCCTTTGCCTAGGCTGGCTGCAAAACGATGCCATTCTCCTCACAGGTGGTTATAAATCTGTTTGTAACAGTGGTGAAAGATGACACAAGCTCAATGCAAAGAAGAATCTGGCTCCCTGTGCACGATAAGAAAACTCTTATTTGAGAGAGAGATTTCCGATAATCTAAAGGAAATCCATTTCAGCTCTTGTCTGAATTACCAAGACATGAACACATACTTTTCATACCTTCTGAAAATTCTTCGGTTGTTTCACATACTTTCAAAGCAAACCAAAGGCAGCTTTGTAGCTGTGATGTACGTAACACCGGATGAGTCCACTCAGCGACACTCAGAAGCCCAATTAAGGTGGGAATATTTAAAAGATTACAATTTTGTGGAAAAACCACTCTCTCTCTGATTTGGAAGCCCCGAGTACCTTTTTTCTGTTTGCAAATACAGGACTGTTTATATCATTGTTCATCGTGGCTACAAAGCCCCTGGACAACCCTGACACAGAATGACCACAGATGAAAAAGCAACTGTGAAGTCCCATTAAGGTTTTGCTACTGTAAGCCAATTCTCAGAAAGCTTCAGTCTTTCCAAGAGGGTAACTACTTTCTGTAAGAGCACAGGCTAATTGAGGAAGAGCTCTAAGAATAACAGTAAAGGCATTCCAGAAAGCTCAAAACTGCATAGCAGTCAGCAGTAACTCAGTTTGAGTACTTAAGACTTTTAGATAGAAGAATTTACTGGATATTAGTATTATTATGTTTATTTAGATAGTAATTTTACATATACTCTGAATAAACTAGGAATCTTTATTCTGGCCTAACAGACCTTAGTATCATTTCCCCATAGCAATCCCCTGCTTCAATTTCTCTTCTGTGATCTCATTTATTAGCCCTTAAAATGAATGGCATAACATACCCACATAATAATGCAGCAGGTGCTCACACGCGTCCAGGATCAGTAACTTATGGAAGTCAAGGGTAAGAGAGCTGAACTGAGCTAGTGCATTCTCACCTACTTTTAATAACTGAACAGCACTTGTCCCAGTCACTGAGCACAGAGAAGAAAAGCTTCCACAGAAGCGGATGCTTCTGAAAAATGGCATAATTCTTATAGGCAAGTTTTGACTAACAAACACACAAGGAAATTCAATGCCAATCCTTTCACTGCTCTACTTCTCTTTGGAGCTAGAATATTTTTAAATATTAAACCATTTAATATCAGTTAATAGTTATTTTTGAGCTAATATAAAATAGTAAATCATGTTATTCCACTTGGAAGCTTTTAACAGTTATCTCTCAAATGTGTAAATACTTTTCTATTTGTTATGACTGAGATGTTGTTTTCAGTTCAAGGTCTTCTTTTCAGAGGACAATGAATTCCCAAAAATACTGACCTCAAACAACAAAATTATTCTTTTTAACTATAAAGAGCATCTATTGGGTTCGATGATATGTTCTGTGAAGACACTCAAACACACACTGCTGACTTTCACAATGTGAAAAGATACTGAGATGTGACACTGCTGTGTTTTGATTTACTGCTTAAAATATAATTGTCTAAATACTTTCTGTAAACACAGATTCTGTAGTCATCATGTACACAAGCCTAACATGGCCCTTCCTGATGTACTGCAGTAACAGAAACTGAGATGCTACAGGGTCTTTATTTATTTTTCCTCTTAGAGGTGCTGATGGAGAGAGAGAGAAAAAAGGAAGGAGTTGCTTTATATTATACTGTATGATTTGATAAACACTGTCTTTCCCATGCAGTACAATCACAGAATCTCAAGTGCATCTCAATCATTTTCAGGAACAGATCCAAACCAGCAGTGACTTGAACACTGCAGCTAATGAATTAAGTAAGCTTTGCATCTGCCCCTAAGCAACCAAAGTCTGTATGCAAAGCTGATCAAACTATTTATACAACCCTGCCTTCACAGAATGTACATCTTTGATTTTTTTTTTCTTTTAAATGACATTTCATACTTGTATTGCAAGCTGGTACAGGAACCTACACTTTTCAGCAATTTCCTATGCCACTTAGCCCACTGGAGCCTAAAGCTTAATAAGATGTTGTAGATAACACTTTAAAATGTTTCATAACAACATCACCATAACATCCAGTTGCACGTTGGTTGCTGAGCCCCACTCCTTGACCTGCATCTTCTACAGGAAAATAGAAATTTGGTGGAAGTTGGCTTTCTGGTTATGAGTCTAGCCTGCTTTTTGTCATCAGCATCTGCAGCAAAACATTCAAAGCATTCTACCGGTGAAACAAAATACACTTACGCAAGCCTCTTCAAAGGTCCCACAGCGAGCTGCTTCTGTTACCTCGTACGTGGAAGTTGGTCACTGATGGCAGAGCAGACTCAGTCTTTCCGCCTGACGCTGGGCAATTTCCCTTACGAACTGTGGGAGGCAGCAGCAGTGTCTGCACACCCCAGCCGAGACTGTTTTGGGTCACAGGTCCTCTCAGAGAACGAGAACCACCCTCCCGCACACCTACCTAACAAGCGTCCCAGCTCGGACTGCCATCACGGAATAAAGTCGTATTCCTTTCCTTGGTCATTTTCCCTTTGGCTTGTCTTTCAGTAAAAAGGATGTGAACTGAAGACTTTTGACGACGATTGCACAAACACATAATGCTAAGCAAACAGGAGTTTGTGCTGGATATACAGATGGAGAAACTGAAAATACTGATTGATTGTATCAGGAAGCAGTTAAACAATTCTATTCATGCAGCATGCATGATAACAGGTATCGCTGCTACCACAATTTCAGCAGTATTTCACTGCCTGAATTGGCAGAAGCCCTTGCAAGTTTCAGCCCATAAATCCAGACTGTCCCAAGTCCGTTCTGTAACCCTTACCTTGTATCTCAGTCTCTCCTAAATCAGATTTATTTTGCTACCTTTCAGAAACCTCACTTAGTAATATTGCACTTTCACTAACAAACAAATAGAAGGCATGCTGGCCTAATGTGTCCTTCCCATTCCTGAACTCCTGAACTTCTTGAACCACACAAGCACAGCCGTCCTCCGCTCCTCCCTGCACAGGCAGGGGCATGGGCTGTGACATAACCTACTGCTGCTGTGTCTTTGCAAACTCCGAGCATATCCTTGTGTGTGACAAGATTTCAGTCACATTTTTACCCACGTTAGTTATTATTAAACAACAATCCTTTAAAGCTTCTTTCTAACACCTCTCCAGCATTCCCCCTGCACTAGATACATAATCATCTAACACACCGTAGCTTTGACTGTCACTCAACTCCCCTATTTACCCGCAGATCTATTCCAGCACATCTATTTCAAGGGCAAAAACTAGGAAAAAAGTTCTCCCAATCCACCGCCGCCTGAGAACAGCCCGTTTCCCTTTCTTTGGAAGCACAGGAGAGCAGCACTATGCGAGACCAGTACCTAACACGCAACCGCGCGTCCTCCAGCGCCGCGAGGAGCCGCGTCCCAGAGGCTCAGGGCATCCCGGACACCCGGCCCGGGGCCGGCCG
>NW_010247722.1:0-1011 GCF_000690775.1 Eurypyga helias
GAGGAGTCCCTGACGCGCCCCGGGCGATTTGTTTCCCTGCAGAAGTCACGTTTGTCGGCGAGATGCGCACGTCCAAGGCCTTCCGGCTGCAGCACGGGGGGAATCGGGCCGTGGCAGTGCACGGGCGCTTCACGGCCCTGCGTTGGCCGGCCTCCCCCTCCACCGCAGCCTTTGTGGCCCTTTGCACACCCCTCAGGCAGTTGCCTGCAGACAGCGATGCCGCTTCCCAGGACGACCTGTTCCAGAGCACACACATCCTAGACATGACGTTTACCGACGTCACCAAGAGGTGAGGGGCGCCTGCCCGTGCTGCAGCCCCAGCTGTACATCTCAGACAGCAAGGAGCATTTCCCTTCACCGAGCCCGTGTGTGGGATACAGGCTGGACCCTGCATGAGCAGCCAGACTCCCAGACACTACCCAAGCCTCTTCCCTCGTTTGCAACTCATTTCTGTACCCCTGTAGTTTTGCACTCTCCTCCATCCTGCAACAACTGTTCCTGGCTGACACGGTGCAAAGTGCTCAGTCCCCGCTCCCCTTGTCTTCCCCAGTGTCACCTACCACCTTGGCTACCACAGGGAGGAGCTGATCGGTCAGTCGTGGTACAGTCTCCTGCACCCTGAGGATGCTGACCTGGCAGCTGCCCAGCACAGGGCCGTGGGTGAGTGTCAGGCCTGGGAACACGCTTTCTCTGGCTACACCTGAAACCTGACTGGCCAGGAGAACAGAAACAAAGTGAATTTAGTCCTGCCCGCTGGGATTCCCTGCTCTGAAAAGGTTGAAGCAGAGAACTGGTTACACACCCCACACACCTATCAGGTGTGTATACAGATGTATAGACATCCGTAAGGTCACAGGTAGCTTCCAAGCTTCGGGACACGGCACCCTGCTTTGTGACAGTGCAGAGGGGCGAGCCCACCCGAGCCCCAGCGTTTTGCGAGGGCAGGACTGTGGCAGACCCGGCTCTGCCACCCGTGGCTTGTCCCGCTGGGGCCAGAGCAGCACTCACTGC
>NW_010247723.1:0-1609 GCF_000690775.1 Eurypyga helias
CCAAACCATTCTATGATTCTAACTCGACACTTATGCAACTGGCTGGCCATTGTCTTGGAGACAAAGGCATTATTAGTCCTGAGAATCCTTTTGTTGCTGCCAGATACTGCCTACACAAAAACCTAATTGAAGGCAAGGTTTTTCCCCAGTGGCAGTTGTTGTTGGAGCCAGCCTGTTGTCTCTGTTCCTGGGTAAGTTCGTGCATGGAGATCGAAGCTGAAGGAAGATGGTGTGTTTTGTATACTTGCCTGTACTAACCCCTCAAATGGTTCTACCCACAGTGTGTCTGGGGCTCTGACTGCACTGTTACAAACAGGTGTACCTTGTGTCTGTCTTCAGTCTTCAAGGAGAAGCCCCTGCACCCTCCGAGCCGAGCTCAGGCCCTGATCCAGTCAAGACCAGCAGAGGAATATTCCTATGTGCAATCAATTCTCCGTCTGCTCCGCAATGCCAGCTTTTTGCTGCTTATGGTCACTTACGGTAAGGTCTGGCCTTTCTCGGTGCGGTTAGCACTGCTTGGCTTCTCTCTCCCTCTCGACACACTGCTGGGACAGTAACTGGTCTGAGCAGTTTCAGAGGAGTATAAGGGTAGCTGTGCTGCCACAGACCAGGATTCCTTCTAGCCCAGTAATCTCCAGCAGTGGTTACAAGCAGATGCCTAGGGAAGAACAAAAGCAAGGCAAACACACAGAGGACAATGTGCCCCCACTACTGTTCTCCCAGCCCTTAACTGTTTTCTGTTCAGAGATTTCCTCACCCTGTTGTCTTTTTTTTTTTTCTGAGAGCTGACTTGAGAAATACACGGAACTGTGTCTGAGTGCGAGCCACAGCACTAAGTGAAAGTCATTTCCCAAGGCAAGGCTATGGCTGCCAGGCATCCCAATTAAGGTCGTGTGGAGCATGTGCATGTGCAGCCTGCATCAGCCTCCTTGGCAGTCCCATGAAGCAAATGGAAGGAAGGATAGGAAAACATTGTCTTTTGCCATCTGTCCTTGCACGCTGGGTTTGCTGCTCGCTTCTCTTCAGCAGTCTTGGTCTGTTTCTCTGAGGGCACTGCGATGTGTTGAATCTGTTCCTGATGCTGAACTGTCATATGGAAAAGTATTGTTCTCTTTAGCAGAAAGGCCAGTGTGCTCTGGCTCCATAACAGGATATACTGTAGCCAGCTAGTCTGCAGGGAATTCTGTCCTCATTTCCCACCAGCTTGCTGTGGAAGCTCCTCAGGGGGAAAGTTAAACAGTGCCTGAAGTTGTGCTGTTCTGCCAGCAGTTGTGCCTGGAGGACCTAGTGGATGAGTAGCCAGGATGGAGAGAGCGAGATGGTGGTTTTGTACCTGCTGAGGTAGTTGTTGAAATCTCTTCTCCCTTCTCAGTCCAGAGGTCTTCTAGAAATGCCCCTTAAATCACTCTTAAGCTCTGCTGACTTGGATTGCGGCTGCTGGTTTGGTTTTTTTTTCTCCACAGTACATGATGACCTCTCAGAAAACGGAGACAGAAAAAACTGTCAGGGAGACTGTCTGAAAGTTGTGTTGTGTCATCTGCTCAGTTCGCACGTACCCTGCCAGGGAAAGAAAAGGAGAAAGAGTGAGTTCTAATACATATAAACGAGA
>NW_010247723.1:1640-6206 GCF_000690775.1 Eurypyga helias
ACTTGTAAACGAGTCCTAGAGGAGAGAGGAGGGCTCTCTGTATGAAGAGCACATTTAGAATTTGACCTCCCTGAGATAATTCCTGTCTGGCAGCCACAAACAACACGGAAAGGCTGTTCAGTGGCTCGTAATTCAGTCTCTCTTCCTGCTGGTCTGTGCATTTATTCTGTTCCACTCTGTCACAGCCTCATGACAAACTCCAGCTTGACTTGAGATGGTGACTGTTATCAGAGAGGGAACTGTGCAGTGAAACTTTTTTTTAGTAGTCTGGCTTTAAAATGGGGACAGTTTTTCCTACTCAAGTCAGAAGTTACGTTGGCCAAGATTTAAGACATCTGCAGCCACATGAGTGCAACTGAGTCATCCTCCCTAGCTAACTCAGATATGTGTAGCCTCTCTTAGCTTTTTTATTAGCACGGTGTGTGTCAGGGGAGAGAGGAGGAAACCTGCTGCTTGCTCATCTCCTCTGGCTGTAGAAAGGATGGAGGCCCTAATGTGGTGCCAGGTCAGAGGAAGTCTGCAGGCCTCTAAGGTCTTTATTTCCAGCAGCTGCCAGCTCTGTTCCTGTGGTAAGACCTGCGGCGCTGGAAGAATGGAAAAACTGGTGGCACTGCATCAATGTTAGTGCTAGTGAACTGTATTTCATGAAAACCCTCAGACAGCCTTTTCCCAGAGGCTGCTGATGTTGCTTCTGTAAAGCTGAGGCATAACATGGAGTCGGTATTAATAAAGTTTGAGTTTGTTGGAGAGACGAGCAACTGCATGTTGGTATTGGGAGGCGGTAGGCAGGAAAAATGTGGGAAAGGCTGGTAATGACACAGCCCCAAAGAATCAGCATTTGGAAGGTGATAGGGCAGTGAGGAGGAGGCAGGGCATTGAGATTTGCATAAGGAACCATTGTCGTAGGGGATGATGAGGGCGAAGAAGAGGGAGAGCAATAGTCTGGCATGTAGGCAATAGGCTGCTTAGCTACAGAAGGCTTGGGTTCTAGTCTGAGGCTTAATAAGGGCTTCTTTTTGGAGCCATAGTCAATAAACTTCCCCTTTCTGGCCCCTGTAAAATAGAGGACACACTGTGAGATCTCAAAAATGTTCTTCTGCAGCACATTACAAGCAAACCATGGTAACTAGCTATTGAGTCAGGTGGGGCTGGACCTTCAGATGTCCTGCTCCCAGCTACTAGCTCTGGTTTTCCTCATCTGCGTGGACAAATGGAAACAATCCTTGGAAATCCGTTGAAAACAATCCTTGCCTGTTTTATGGGCATTCAAACAGCTGTAATACACGGAGAAACTTCATTGAGCAACTGTGACATGTGAAATGCCAACAACTTTTGCCAGCCCTCACAAATGCAAATTCGGCACATTGTGTTGATTCTTAGAATATTTTGCCTGACTAGTGCCAAGCCCTGCTGCCAACACTGCGTCTCTTTCTGCCCAGCCTGGGAGCAGGGGCCCTTTTCTCTCTTGGAAATCGCATGCATCACAGAGCTGCTGTGAAGCTGGCGTACTGACCAGCTACCAGAGCAGCGTCTGGCTGTCCCCACAGGGCTGCTGTCCTCCTGGCTGGGCAAGTAGTAGGGGTACATGAATGACTGGTCTATGATTATGCCCAGCTTTGAAATGAAGCAGTAATGGGTAGAGCGACTGTGTTGATCTGCCACACTCCCATGCCCAGGCACTGCAGTTTGTGGTGTGTTCTAGTGAGCGGGGTGCTCTAGAGGTGGAGGTAAGATGAAGCTAAATTAGGCTCTTGTGGGCTGTTTTGCTGTACCAGGTATTGCAAGGAGCCAGATTTCAAGGCTGGAGGGCACCTCCTTGCTGTGGGATCTCCAGTTGTTCTCCCCTGTCTCTGTCTTCTGGCCCTGCTGGAGTTTTCAACCTGTCTGAGTAATTCACGGAAAGGATTGCTTGGATTCCTCCAGCCTAAAGAACATGTCTTCAGCTTACTAGCCTCTCCTGTAACCTCCTGACACATGCTTTTGAAGCAGGAAGCGTTGTAACAAGCAACTGGCTTATTTGGGATCACTTGCATAAGATTCTTCATCCGTTCTCTGTGCCGTGAAGCTGTGAAGTGAGCCCTGCTTAATGTCGTCAGAGATGGCATGTGAAGGAAGTGTGATGTCCCCTCCAGCTGCCAACCTTGTGGCTCTGTAGAGTGCTCCATGAGCTGTGCAGGGCAGCGGGTATCTGGTGTCCCAGTGGAGGAGTGGGGTAGGCACAGGATGGCTGAGTACTTCAGGGTCAGGGGAGCTGGAGGACTTCAGGGTTAGGGGAGCTCAGGGGTTTGTTCCCTTTGTCAAAGCTCTGCCTGCTAGACTGCACTTGTGTATCATGTACTGCCATGTTTCTGCTTTTAGCGAAGCCTGAAAGAGGAAAGTAGGAAGTGGGAACTTGGCTGTTCTGTCAGGATTTCAGGCATCTGTGCCAGAGTTTTTAAACCCTTATGGAGCTTGTAGATGTGTGAG
The DNA here is from genome assembly GCF_000690775.1 of Eurypyga helias. Taxonomy (NCBI): domain Eukaryota; kingdom Metazoa; phylum Chordata; class Aves; order Eurypygiformes; family Eurypygidae; genus Eurypyga; species Eurypyga helias. The sequence continues at coordinate 4,107 of NW_010247723.1, forward strand.
CTGCGGTGGTGAAATCTGTCTCCATCCCTCCCCCCATCAGGATCACTGAAGCCTTGAAGAGAAACTTAACTGCACATGTAAATGACTTTCTGAGAAGAAAGTTGGGCTGACTGTTGCAGACTTCATCCACCTGGGGAAGGTTTCTCAGTATCACCCAAGGTGAGAGTGTGGCCGTTGGTGGTACTTACTGCTGGTCCAGCGCCCATGGGGGTGTTCTTGGCTGCTGTAAGTAAAGCTCTTGGGTTTTGTGCCCTTCGGGAAGGCGTTTTAACTCGACCACACTTGCATGTAAGCTGGAGCAGGGTGTCTGAATGGGGCTTGACCCAACAGTTTCCATTCTCACCTTGGGTGATACTGAGAAACCTTCACCAGGTGGCTGCTGCCTGTAACAGTTAATCTAACTTCCCTTTCAGAAAGACAATTACTTTCGCAGTTGGGTGTGGGTTTTTTTTTTCAGGCTTCAGTGATATCTTTTAAAATGCAAGACTTTTCCCATGCAGACACACGCACCAGGTGCCTTGGGGAAATGCTGTCTGTGCTTCACCATTGGCTCTGCTCCTTCTTGCTTTGTGGTGTTTCTTGGCTTGGAGCAGACGGTTTTTACTGGCTCTTAGCAGGGAGGGTGCCGTCAGGCTCTTCTCTGGGAGGAAGCCACACAGGTCAATGGCACTGGTGTTAATTGAATCCCAGGTCCTTGTTAAAGGTGTGATGCTGAGGCACGTGCTTTTCTAGTATTTTATCTTGTCTGGGGAGAGGAGAAAACTCAAATGCTAAAGATGGACCTGGCCCTGACAAGGGGTTGAGACCTTATGGGGGACTTGCAAGACCTTTTAGTACCAGAAATGTGCACAACCCTGCCTCTAGCTGCTAAGGTAAGAACCATCCTGAAACTGCAGCATGCTTCTTCCTGCGTGCTGGGATCTGGCTGTCCCTGGTCTGCATTTCTTCCAGTAACCTATGTCTAGCCAGTCCCGCTGGGTCTCCTGAGACTCGGCAGCCTTGGTATGGATGGTTGCTCCTAAAGATATCTCTCTTTGCATTTCTGCCTCCTCACTACCCAGCAGGAGAGCAGCAGGCTCTGAATGTACTGCACTTTTATCCCCCTCTCAGGTCTGAATACAGGTTGCTTCTCCCCCCTGTCCACTCTGCTGACCCGCATGGTGATCCATCACTACCCAGTAAGTGCCTCCAACCCTCACGGCCCTCTGATGCTTGCTGTTGTCCCACGCTGGCTGCCAAGGGAGAGCCTGTGAGAAATGGAATGCCGCATCGCTTCTGGCTGGCTCTGGCACAAGCTGACTGGCTTGCAGGAGTCCATTGGTTCCTTTAGTTCTTTACACCACCCTGTGCAAAAACTGACAAGCTCTAGCAAAGCAGCTCCTTTACACTTGAAATGACAGCATTTTCTTCTGAGAAATTCTTCCAGCAAGTGCCTCCACCCTGCTCCTGAGAGGGATTTCTACTGGGACATCTGTACCAGGAAACTACCCACACTTGTGCTTTGGTGGCAGAAAGCTGGGGTGCCTCCATAGTTGAGCTACTGTAGAGCTCTCTGTCAGAGAGCTCCTTTCTGTGCTACCTTATAGTGGGTCCCAATATTTTCTGGTTGATCTGGCCCAAATCCTAACACCAGGTTTATGCTGACTCCTCTCAAGAGTATCTGTTCATGCTATCTTTTTTGCTGGGCTGGCTCAGAGACGTATGCCAAACCACTTTTTTTCATATAGCCAGAACAGGGTGCTGCACTGGCTCATACTGGGCCCAAAAGTGTTCTGGCAAAGGCTAGTTCTCTCTGGGTTCTCTGCACTTGACTGCTTGTTGGCTATGACCTGGCTTCTGCAATTGTGTGAGTCTGTGTCACGCCACAGGGGGAGGAGGTGAACGCTGGGAGGATTGGACTCACCATTATACTGTCCGGGATGGCTGGGGCTCTCATTTCCGGCATCTGGTTGGACAGAACCAAAACCTACAAGTAAGTCCTTTGTTTGTCTCTGTGTCCCTAGTGAATGTGCTCTTCCCCCCTACCCCAAATCCTGTGCGGTGGCAACTCGGCAGTCCAGGGACTGAATCATTGTGAGGGGTTGTAGGGGAAAAATAAGG
>NW_010247723.1:6237-12107 GCF_000690775.1 Eurypyga helias
CGAGTTAGTCTAAAGTGAGGTTGGGAACTTTGTGTTGGTCTGCACTGGGCCCATGCAAGGTCTGGTTTTAGTGATCCCTAGGGAGGCATAGGAAGGGAATGAGCTGGCCCAGCAGCTGCTTTGTCAGGGATGAGAGAGTTCTTGGCACAAACAGAATTAAGACTGTACCAGAGCGTTTCTCAGCCCTTACAAACCAGCTTCTGTGAATCTTTGTCTGGCTTAATAAAAGGTGCATTGAATCCAGTGCCCAGAGGCATTGTGTGAGGGTGCGTTGCTGTATTTAGGGCAGGCATAAAGGGTATCGGGGTTGCAGGTGGATGATTCAGAGTTTGCTTCCTGGTGTGTTGGGAAGGCAGATCTGGCCAGCATACCCTGCCATCTGCAATGGGAACTAAGAATCTTTGGGTGTCCTGCAGCTCCCAGTCCTCAGGAACTCAGATCTGACTGACAGACCTCTGTAGGGTGTCCCTGGGGATGGGGAGTGTCTCTCATGTTGATGTCCGTGTAATCAGCTTTTCGGTTTCCTGCTGGCTTTGAGAACTGTGCTCTAACCTGTTGTCTGAGCAGGTTGCCTGAGAGGAGGCTTTACTAGTGATGAGCTGAAGGCAACTTGGGAGTTGTTGTTTTTTTTTTTGCAGCAACAGCTTTTCACCTGAGGGAGTCACACTGCTATTATCCTATCTGGTATCTTGGGCCAGAAAAGCATGTTGTCATTATGGACAGCTTAGATGAATCTGGCTATCTGTGATCTTGCAGCTTCTGAAGTGGGCTCTGACCCTAGCTGTCAAGTGCAGGGATCAAAAACGGAGAGGAAATGGGCTTCTCAAACAAGAAAGAATGGTAGCTGTGGGCTCCTGGGGGTGCTGGGGGAGAGAAGCAGGTGACTAATACAGAGACTGGCAGGTCATTTGCTGTTTCTAGATCATTGTGTGCCACAGAGTAGTTTTCATTTGGTGGTCCTGGGAATAGAAACACAGCTGCTACGAACGGCACTAGCTAACGGTGGAGTGTAACTTGTGCCTCTGCCCAGCCTGGGCTTAGCGGTAAGGTAGCCTCAACTGGCACTGCTAGGATGGGTGGTCTTCCCGTCTCTCCCTATGTGGAACTGGGTTGCAGCACGAAGGCTGAAGAGCTCTGTGGCTCACCAGGTGGAGCTGGGACTTGAAATTTGGCAGAATGGGAGAGGAGGGAAATAAAAAATCCTGGATTTGTTCCATGGCCCCTGCTTGCTTGGAGGGACAATGTAGGTGGGCAGAGCTGGCTGAGAGTGCTGGAAAGTAGGTCTATGCCACCCATGGAATTTATCCTACAGACCCCAGGGACTATCTGGGGATAGATTTAGCCTTAGGTGAGGAAAAACACTGCTAAGAACTTGTTCTCCATTGCAGCCCACAAAGTGGATTTCTGTGGAGCTAGCAACATTTTTCTGAGTGCTACAGAGTCTTTATTTAGCCCTATTTAAAAGTCGATTTAAAAAAAAAAAGTCAAGATGCCAGATGTTCTAGGTAGGCACCCTCCCCCTTCCCTCCGCTGCTCAGATAGTGTCAGGAACGAAATGATAAGCACATGAAAATCAGGAAGGAAAGATGTCAAGTCCTTTTTTTAGTCATCTTGGAGACAGGGGGAAGCAAATGAATGGGATCCAGCTGTGACTGAAGGGAGCGGGGGGAGGTTAATAACAGGAGGAATTGCAGAGCTCTACATGCGTGTTTGATCTTTACTGTCCCATCAGCAGTTCCTTGGAAGGATGAGGCTGTGCTAAGTCAGGATTTTCCCATCTGTCATCCTCAGGCACCAAACGGCCTTGCATTCCGCCTTTTATTTGGCAGGCAGGTCCCTGCAGCAGCCCCTGCGCTGTTCTTATTTTTGGAATTAGCGGGCACAGGTTTGGACCCTGCAAATGAGTGAGTTACATTGTGATGAGCAAGTGGTCCCAGAACTGGGGCTGCTTCTGGTGGGATGGCTTGTTGAGAAGAGCCCACTTCTACGAAAGAACATGTTTTGACATCAGATTAAATAGGGCCCCATATACATCCTTCAGGTTCCTGCCTCAGAGGAGAGATGGGTTTGGGACACCTGGAGACTGCTGGGTGTAGTGGTGTTTGAAGGGGAGTCTGGCTCAGAGTCAGGGGTTTGGAGATGGGATTAATCAGCAATTCTCTTTGGCCACACTTTGCTTTTAAGGGCAGTGTTCACATGGCCTTGGGTCCAGCTGGTTTCAGAGAGCGCTCTCTTTCATTGCTGCATCTCTGTAAGGCAAGATGTCAGAAATATCCATCTCTCTCTATTGACTAGGCAGGGGACCCCATGTGTTGCTTTAGACTTAGGTCTGTACAGGCCCAAAGCGTGTTAAAATTTGGGGTAAGGAGGAAAGACTTGAATATTGGAGAATGGGGCACTTGAGTCTCTTGCACTGAAAGGTGAATGCTCTCTCAGCTGGCCTGCAGTTTGAGTCTTCTTGTTGTAGGCCTTTTCTGCATTAGTCCTTGTGTAGCAGATACGCCTTCACCCTGTCCTGCCGTATGTCTTATATAAATAATTTACCAAGGCTGTCCTTTTTTGTGACCTTCATACAGGAAGAAAGTGGGATAACACTGAGTGCTGAAGAAGAAGGGGGTGGTGAAAACCAAACCACTCCTCTCCAATTCTTCCCTTCTCCAGCATCTGACACCTCAGTGTCTTCACTAGTGATGTCCTACTGTGAGCATAGGGACAAGGCCTTTGTTCAGGGTCTTGTGCAACCTGGAAATTGCTGTCCTCATGGCAAAGCCTGTGGAAGCCATCTGTCGTCCCAGTTGGTACAGCAGAGTGCTCTGGAGCTGCACACAACATCCCAGTGAGCAGCTAAAGCTGTGGCACGTGGTTGTGGCCTCCCCCCGGCCCCTTGTTCATTTGTTGCTTCAGATGTTGCTTGGCTCTAGTGTTTTTGCAGCTCAAATCTCCTGTGAGTCTGGTCCTGTCCCTTTGGCTTCCCTTGTCCAAGTGACCTTGTGAGACACTGCTGGGCTGGGCTGTGACCATTCCTTACTCTAGAGCTTTCTCTGGAGTTGGCTGAACTCTCTGTGTCAGTCCCGTTCCCTGCTGGTGCTGGCCCTGGCTGGCTTTTTTCACCAAGGTCTCTCTTTTCTCACAGTCCCTTGTGTGAGCTCTTTAATCTGCTTCTTCAGAAGGGTAAGGAATGTGGCTGTGGGGGCACGTAAATGTCAGGGCAGCTTAGGTTCACCTAAGTGACAAGCGTGTCAGCTCCTTCACAGATCTCTCTCTGGCTCTGCCACATAGACTTGTCAGCTGGTGCCTTCATAGCACTGCTTCCACACCATGCGCTGGGCTTCCTTCCCACACCCCAGAACATGGGATAGGTTAACCCCAGTTGTCCAAAGTGATGGACTAGGATGCGTAACTTCCAGCCTGTGCTCACTGTGCAACTCAGCCTGTTAAGGAGACTGGCGGTACCTGTTCTAGGCAATTATCAGTCCCTGCAGGGCCATCATGGGAACAGGGTGCTAAAAAACCCAGAATGCTGTGAAAATGTCCTCTGTGAATCAGTTTCTCCTCCTTTGTATTTTTATCTCTACCATAAATACCTTATCATAGCCATAAATACCTTACCAAGCAAAACTGGTGTTATTCCATGACCTGGTGCCCCTAGGGCCACAGAGCATTCTTCTTGTCCTCTAGTAAACATGGTGGCCAAGGCCACTTCCCAAGAAACTTCCTGCCTCCCAGGGGTTTGTTTGTTTCCCTATGCACCTGTGTCTACCTGTGTCTCAATTAAACCCCTTTCAAAATTTTGGGTCTTGTTTGGACTGCTGGACCCTAAATCTCCTTTTTTGTCATGAGTGTTACGCTCAGGGCAGCAGCTAAAGCCTGGCTTAGCAGCAGTCTGCTGGTGTGCTCGCAGCTGGCTCCTGCAGTGGGAGTTGCATTTGGGGCTGTCCAAGTCCCAGTTAAGAGCGTGGGGAGCAGGCAGTGCATAGCTTCAGGGTGCTTCGTGGTGTGTCATTTCCACGGCACTCAAGCCTGCGGCCTTGTTCTTCCACAAGGGTCTGTCCTGCTGGAGTGTAATGATTCAGGGAGGTCAGTGAGGAAAGCTCATAGTCTCCTAGAGCCAGCAGATGTGTGGGAGATGACTTACCCGTGGCAAGATCCAACAGTTTTCTCCATCTTCTCCCCCACTTAGTTCTGCAGTTCCAATAGAGAACACCTTCCAGAGCTGCCTGCTTCTATCAGCCTGCCTGTGCTCGTTCGCAGTGGGGGGCTGGATATTCTGGGAACGTCTTTCTTGCAGCTCGACTAGTGACATAGCATCAACGTGAAACGGAGTCCTGACCACATCTGGTCACTAACTCATTCATCACCCTTGCCTGGAGATGAGGGGCAGAGTGCAACTGTTGGCAGCCATTACAGCAGAGTGAATCAGACACAAACTACTCAGAATGCTCAAACCATAAGCCTGGGAAACTGGGTGAGATTTTTGTGGGAGGATCCTAAGAGCTCTGCGCTGAGACCAAAACTGGCTGTGGTGAGAAAAATATTATAAAAAACCCCTGTGTGTCAAGCGTCTCTGTGAGCAGACACTAAGCTTCCTGGGGCCACAGCCACCTCTTGGAGGCCTGCATTGTATTTTAGCACTGACTGCTGTGTCAGTGGAGGCTCCCGTTTATGGAAGGAGCACTCAGTTCAAACTTGGTCTGTGCAGCCCAGGGAGCTGTTTTTCTACCCTTGAGCCCCTTTCCTAGTCAGCACTTTTCCTCCACAGCTGCTTGTCAAGGGATGGGAGGCGTAAGAATTCATGGGAGATACCTGAGGAACCTGTATTGAGCAGAAAAGGGCTTTTACCTTGCTTCTCTTTCACTTTCTGGGACTGCTGTCTTAACTCCTCTGTCAGTGTGTCTGTGCTTCTCCCTCCACAGTCTCCAGGCTGTGTGCTGGCCACACAGCAGCTCTCTGTAATGGGTGATAGCAGAAGTACGCCGCCCCTTTATGCTGCCTTCACAGGTGACTTTTTTTCTTCCATGAAAGTGTTGGTAAGAACATATTCTAGAAATCATACAGCATTGGAGGTGAAGAGGTTTGCCTACCCCTTTGATACAAAACAAAATGATTTGTCACAGCAAAATGCTGTTTAGCCTTTCAATATATTAAATGTGTCTGGTGAACTTTAGATCAATAGTTGAAGTCTGAAATTAGCTTTTGAAGCTTGTATTTAGATAAGAATTGATGTATGAGCCTGAGCCTCGTTGAGTTCAGTCATTGCAACAGTGAGGGAGGACAGAACCTTCGCTGGAACATCCTGTTTTTATCTGTAGTAATTCAGTGTGCTGGAAACATTTTGTTACACAATATGATACTGGCTGCCCGTTTGGGGTTGGATTTTTGACTGTGGTCATTTGCATTAAAAAGGAGAAAAAAAAAAGTGGAAATAGTTTGAGGTTTAGTTTATTTAGTAGAATTCTAGGAACTGATACCAAACACATTCTTTAATAGATTAAGACTAAAATTTGGTAGAAAGTACAGAAGTAGCTTGTGGTTACACATTTAACTTCCTAAAAGACAGTGGCCAGAAAGTTTTGTCAACTCTGGTAACTGTTCTGCTTTTAAGGTCCTGGTGGAATTTCAGTGGGGGAAAGGATTTACCTTTCCTTGCCTTTTTGCCTCTTCTCAAAACTCTGCACTGCGAAGGTCTGCTTGCTCCTCTCCTTCCTGTACTAGAAAGAGGCTTGGATTTTGGATGTGGGAAGGGTTTCCTTGGTGTCTAGTCAGCAATGACAGTTGCTAACATTGCAGTTCTGTTAAAGCTGGCCTGGGCTGCTGTGTGTGTCTCCCAGTACCGAGCCCACTGACATTGAGTCAGCGCGGGACTCGGCAGT
>NW_010247724.1:0-233 GCF_000690775.1 Eurypyga helias
GGGGGTGGGGGCTAAGCCACCTTGCTGCGAAGGAACGGAGAGAGGTGTCAGCGCTTTGTTCGGAGGGAGCTGCTACCAGGGGGCTGCACCTTGGGGTGGCGAGTCCCAGGCAAAGACCGACGCGGTCGGTCCGGAGGGTTACAAATCCAGGGCGGATCGCGCTCGGGGTCATTTGCCTTTCAAATCTTGATTATTTGGACCCGGCTTTAGGGTCCAACGCCGTAACAGGCAGG
>NW_010247724.1:246-818 GCF_000690775.1 Eurypyga helias
CTGCCAGCCTGGGCTGCTCACGGCATCCCTCGCCGGTTTGACAGTCACCGGGGCAGTGACCCACAACAGCCTTGGCCTTGCCTTGTTGTTTTATTGTGCCGGAGCCGCTCCAGCTCCCTCCTGCCAGCCCCGTCATTTATTAGCCGTCGCCGAGAGACGCGGAGGTGATGCACCGTGGGCCCGGCGGCACCAGAAAAAAGACTCACGGGCGGGTGGCGTCGCAGCGAACCTCACCCTGACGTACACCTGTCGGGGAGGTTTTGAGACCGGGCATCTGAGGACACCCGAAGGGGAAGGCTTTCCCGTGCTCGGGGTGATGCTCGTGTCCTGCAAACGCCTTCCGCTGCCTTCCCAAGTGAAATTTGGGGTGTGACGCCGGGAGGGCTATTCCTGACATCCCTGCGCAGGAGGGTCTCGTTGAGGACGGAGGGGGGTGCTGAGGGTGGGAGCTTGGCGGGAGCGTTTAGTTTCGGGGTCAGGTCTAACCGTGCCCCGCGGTTATTTAGGCCTGGTCTAACACTCGGGGTTTTTCAAGCAACAATCAAGTTTTGCTTCCTTCCAATGCTGGTTGG
>NW_010247724.1:908-1352 GCF_000690775.1 Eurypyga helias
AGAGAGAATGGGAGAGAGAGAAGAAAAAAGGGCTGTTGAGCTCTTTTCTCTCCATCCCCGAAATAATAGACCTATTACTATCCCCAAACCTCTCCCCCTCCCCTCCCCAGAGAAGAATTGGTCACTGCACAGCTGTGTGAGCGAGAAAAATATATTTATATATATCAGAGAATCTGCCCTTCTGAATTGGTTTGTGGGGATGGACAAAACCTCATTGTGCCCTTTATCTGCCCCGGAGAGAATGGTCCCACAGTCTGGGGCTGGCAGGGGCTCCGCGTTTGGTTAACTGTGGTCAGATAACTGTAACTTCATTTAGATACTGTCCTGTTATTAATTAATTATTTTTTTTTTTTAAGGGATTATTATGGATTGTGGGCACATCTGGGGCTGAAAACACGGCTCTCCCTTCCCCCAGCTGGTTGGGGTTTTTTTTTTTTGGGGTGG
>NW_010247725.1:0-571 GCF_000690775.1 Eurypyga helias
TGTGATTCTGTGATTCTATTCCAGTGTTTGGAGCGAACAAAGGGAAATGCTGCACGTAGCGCACAAGGATTACACGAGGCACTCTGCAGAAATAGAAAAAGAAGATGCTCGGTTGTGGGTGGGTTTATAAGGTTTGTGGTCTGAGAGATGTGGTAGCAGCTGTGATAAGAGAGTAGGGGCAGAGGAGATGCTGCCAAAGCCTACAGCTCCCAGGGAGGGAATGCCAGCTCCCCTCCTGCACTGCTCTTCTCACCAGACTGCAGTTTTAATTGCTCTCCACTCAGGTTCAGTGCCTGGGTCAGCACGCTGAGGTCGGCAGGTCGAGGCATTCTAGCCTAGGTATGACATGCAGTGCTGGCTGGTGTGGGTTTTACTACCTTCCTTATTTCCAGCCAGCACCAGGCACTGCGGGGCCACAGTCGACACGCAGGGTCAGTTCAACCAGTGTCTTTCCCAAGCACAATGAACACCCAGGAAGATGTAAAACTAGAGGGTTTCAAAAGTAGAGTGAGATGCGTTGTCCCCCAGGCAAAATCATATAATGCCCCAAAAGAGATCCCCCCCCCCCCGC
>NW_010247725.1:602-1415 GCF_000690775.1 Eurypyga helias
TTGGAACTGGGACTGCAACCCGGTGTCGGTGGGCAGAAGGGGCCAAATTTGATCGTCAGCACTAGGAGCCGAGTTAACCCTTGGAGAATCACAGTGTGCCCGGAATTAATTCAGCTTAAGTTTTTTCCCCTGGATTTTTATAGTAATACCGGCAGAACGTTGCTGCGTTTGGACAGTCATAAAACAGAAATGCTACAGCTTGAAAAATACTTTAGCCTGCTACTGAGATTAAAGCAAGCCCTAGATAGCTATATAACTGTCAGACAAATCAAAGTGTGGCACGGTGTGCTGCAAGGGAAGATATACTGTGGCTGTTTAACAAACTCCAAGTCCTGCCTCACAGTTTCCAGTGTGGTTGCACAGGACCCTTCAGGAGGGAAGACGGATAACGACCAGATGTCTGAGAGTGATGAAGATGTACCGTCCGGTGAGCTCCCCGCCGACACGGATTATGACTCTTTGCAGGGAACCGCAGGCTCGTCTCTTCACTTCAGTGATAAGACAGGAAAAACACTGAGGTGCAAATGAGAAATATAAACTGAGAGCATTATTGATTGGGAAACGCGGTCCCCGTGCTGCATGAGTCACGTAATCCGCAATGCTTTTCAAACTTAATTTGAGAGAAGCAGAGGTGCATGGAGGATGGTTTCAATTTCCAAGCAGTGCTTTTTGACCACTCATGCTTTTGAAAAGTAAAAATAATACCTTGGCTCAGAAATGACTGCGAAGCAGAGGTATTCTGCTGTTGGCCCATTGCCCGCTCGCCCTCTTGAAGCGAAGCTTATGTATTGTGATGGAAACATAACAGCTTAC
>NW_010247725.1:1445-5277 GCF_000690775.1 Eurypyga helias
AGCCTGTGAGCGAGGAGTTATTGCTGCACGTAGAAAAGTTGAACCAAATGGGATCAAAGAGGTTGAATTCTGGATAAATTTGCAATTTGGGATTACACCTGAATCTTTTTTCTAATAGGAAAAAGCTTTTGACTCGCTTTGGGGTTCCTGTCCTGGTGAAAGCATCCTGAAAATGCTAATTGAAAAAGAGATTCAGCCTGATTTTGAGGCCGAATGCACTTCTTCAGAGGTTCTTCGCTAGTGTTTTAATCATGGACCTGTATACTCTGAGCATGTTCTCACACAAGCCTTCCCTTCCAATTATGTAAAGCTTTTGACTTCAATAAATTCGTTACCAATTTATTCTCATAGAAATAAGATTGCACTGAAGTTCACAAGCCAGATTTAATCTAGGGTAAGGCCCCAGAGTACTGTAACAATAGTTTAGAAAATTGTCACTTTTACAGTAGTTCGTTCCAGGTCTTGGTTAAATTCTAGTTTAGGCAACTTACATCCTTCTCATTTTCATAAAAATATTTGTATCTTCATTTTCATACAGATAAGTTGTACTGGGGAGCCCCATGATGCTTACACTCTTAGGACACACGGGCAGGTTGCAGGTTTTGCAGAGTTCTAAGTGTTCTCTGGAAGGTTGCGAGCATCCTTTGTGGAAAGATGGCCAAGCCTAGTGGAAGTCATCGAGTGATGGAGCAACAGTGATTATTTTCTGACTATTCACATTAATTTGTGAAGAACAGAGCAAATTGGCTGCTGATGGATTTCAGCTGGCTTTTTTTAGGGTATAGCTGCATACTGTCTGACATTGTGTACGCTGATTCACAGGTTCAAGAAGGGTACATTGGCTTTCTGGACCTGTGAATGCTTTAGCACCAATGCCATTCTTTAGCACCAATATTTGAGAAATATTGGAAATTAGGACTGTAGGTTTCTCTACTGTGAGACTGCCTAAATATCAAATCGGTCTTATATTATGGAAAATGAAAAAATCAATTGATAGTGGATTAACTTTTGCATCTTACAAACAACTTTTTAGTCAGAATTACAATTTTAATGAGTTTATATGTGTTATATATGTGATATGTTTTGCTATAGGGAGCAAAAGAAGTTTTATTTTGAATTTTATAATGATTAGTTCTAATGGCAGTGTGTTTGTACCAAGGAAAAGTAGCTGCAATCACTAGTTTTATCCTCAATTCAAAAGAATAGGCTTCTGTCAGCCTGAATCTGAAAATACAAAGGTATCAGGACTGAAGTTGCACAGTGGTGGAGGTAAAGTGTGTGAATACGTGCAAAAGCAAAACAAGCGTAGAAAATTAGATACATTAGCCAATCCATCAGGTAGTAAAAATACTAAGATTTGGGGAAGGAGGCAGGAAAGAACGAGTTTCATACACAGAGAAGTTGGATATATAAGAAATGCTAAGAATAACTGGAAAAATACTCAGTGAGGGGAATTTTATTGGAGAAAATAAGAACATTTACATAACAGAATGATTATTTCTCTTAAGGGAACAGGCATTAAAAACAAGTGCACTGACTGATGCTCTGACCTGCGTACTGCGGTTTGGCACGTTGTAATCAGAGCCCCCGTGTTTTCAGTGCCTTCATAGTGGCAGAACAACAATAAAATCCCCAGCGAGCTGCAGCATCTCTTGTCAGCGGGAAGGGGTGGCAAGGCTAGAAGGCAAAGGCAGTATTTTGGTTTCCTTTTTTCATCCCGGCACAGGTTTTGAGAAGCTGGCTGATAGCCCTGGCCTTCGCTGCTGGAATGGGAGCCCTGTGGCACCAGAGCTGCTCGGGTGTTTGGGTCTCCGGCTTCTCTTGGAGCCTCCAGCTCTGCTTGTGGATGGGAGTTGAAGCCTGGCTAGAGAAGACAAGCTTGGTTGTAGCTCTGCTGTAAGGTGTCACTGTCTGTGTTCAGCTCTTGCCTTAAAGCCATAATGCTGCTCCGTTGACTTCATGGAGTTGGGATTTACCTTGAAGAACCCAGGGCACAACCCTGAAGGACGTGCAGGGAGAGAGGAGTAGCTGGGCGCTGCCCAAGGGCCAGTCCCCGGCGCTGGCAGTGGAGACCTGTGTGCTCCTCCTGAAAACAGCTCAGCCTCTTGTTTAAACACCAGGACAGGAGGATCTCTGTATTGCTTCAGTGACACTGGCATCCAGAGACCTCTAGCATGGAACGATGCCCTCGATACCTTGGCGTATGGGGCTGTGCTGTGTAGCCCTACTGCCACCTCAGGAGTTATTTATTCCATCCTATAAAGTGGGGAGTATTGATACTGCCAGGGAAAGATTATTAGCAAAACGGACTATTGATTTATTTTGATGGTACAGCTATTTGTATGATTTTCAGTGGATTTTGGTCTGTGTAAAGATGAGGTGTTATGTGTGGATGCTGAATTATCAGTGTGAGCCTTTGGGGACTGCTGAGCCTCCATGACTGACCAGTAACGCCCAAGACTTTACATGGTTGGTTCTGTGTACGTGAACAAACGTGGGTGTGGTAGATACCAGCAGATTACTGTGTACGTAAGCCTGTCTTCCTGCAGTAATACTGAAGCTGGATGATACCTGAATTCTCTCTCCTGAAATCTGAAATCCAAGGAGTTATTCTGCAGTTGATGGTGAGATTTATACCTGTTCAAGCCGATGGGTTGTTTAGTTGTAATTGGAGGATATTTGGTGAGAACCACAGAGGTTTAGCCTGTGGGATCAGTAACTGCAGGACTACTCTGCGGCATTGAGAGGAGGGTAATGGAAAACGTGAGCCTTGAGAATACATGCGAGGCAAGTTCTGCCTGTGTATCCTCAAGAAACGGAAAACCATGAGAATGTATCCTTCACTGAAGTCTATAGATTTCAGTCCTGTCTAGGTATAAAATGTTTTAAGGAATGCCATGAACTTCATTGAAGGGCAGTGATTTGGGGAATCTACTTTAAAAAAAGTATGAACTGCTATAAAACTTTCTTTTTTCAAGAGTGCTATGGAAATAGAACAAGATTCACAAGTAATTCATCAAGCTGTAGACTGGTGTGTAGGTCTCTGCAGCAAGAACATTAATATCTGTTAAATTCTCCAAATTAGCTTAAACATTCCAGAGAAAGGATGTAATTCTCTGTTGTATAGGGAAGGAATTCACCCTTCCCCCAGTCTTTCTGCTTCTCAGGGACTCGAGAGAAATACTAATATCAAGTCAACCTGGGTTTTTTTCCCCCTTTAGTAATCGGGTCCAGATTGGTAGGGACTGAAACACGGTCCCAGCAGGGGAGTCTTGTGCGGTGGATCGGAAGGGGCTGGTTGCCGTCGGGTTGGTGGGCACTGGACGTCCAACCCAAGCTGGCAGCTTGCTGACAGCCTTAACAGTGATCTGAATTTAAGTTCACATCGTGGTTCTCAGGTTTGTGGCACGGTATGCACCTCTTGCTGAGGCCAAGCGTGTAAGCTGCTTGTACTTACAGATAGGTAGAGGTGCATTACTATGCTGAGTAACATTTATTAATCTGTCCTGACTCCTTTCACTTGTATTAACAAGGTGCTGCCAGGATTAATTAGGTTTGGGAAAGATTTTTAGCTTGTTTTGGCCAAATATCTGTTGGAAGAGGAAGCAGGGAAACAGACTGTCTGTACCGAAGCAAACTGAGGAATGGGGAGCAGAAGCACCAGGAGGACGTTGTTAAGGAGTCACGAAATGAGTGGAATAAACGGATTTCAAACCTGTCCAGTGTACCTGGCCTTCTTCAGCCCCTTAGATGGTCAGCGGTGCCATCTTGTGTTAAGTGAGCAGTATTTTTGGGAAAAGATTGCTACACGTGTGCTGGATTCAGCCAGGAA
>NW_010247726.1:0-2996 GCF_000690775.1 Eurypyga helias
GTTGCAAGCATTCGGCTCCGAGGGGCTGAGCCCGGGGAGAGGCAGAGCGGAGCATCCTTGCGCCTTGACGCTGGGGACAGATTCGGCCTCTCGCAGGGAGGCGGAACCCGGTTATACAGACCGGCACGGCTCAGTACACCCACGGGCATTAGCCTGGGACTACTGATTGTCCTTCATACCGGTACGACGTGATTAGCACTCGCCGGCACTTGACCTTCTCTCCCCCTCCCCGCGGCACAGCCCCATCCCCGACTGACTCGGACCTGATTTTAGAGCTTCAGCCCCACATCGCTGCCGAGTAGCACATCCCTCCCACTCCCACGAGCTGAAAGGAGGGGAAGAAACCCTGTCGGGAGCCAACTCACCCCCTCCACTCTGCCGGGAAGAACGGAAGTGTTGCCATCTGTGCCCAGCACCACGGTACTCTGGCTCAAGGTGACCCAGGCGCCTTTGGCGTTGTTGCGCTCCAGCGTGCTCTTACCAAGGGTTAGATTAGCGTCCCCGTCTGTGCTTTGCAGAGCAGGAATTTTGCAGTGAGGGATAGCAGCTTGCCCGGCGGCCCCTGCCCCAGGGGCGTGCTTGCACGGAAAGGTTTCCACGGATTCCCTCCGGAGGGGGCAGTCGGCTTGCACCGCGGTGCTGCTGAGCTTGCAGATCCCGACTTTGGTCCTCTCAAAATCAGTTGGTTTAGCTTCTTCGGAGGGAAGTGTTTTGTTGTCGTTAGAGAGTGATGGGGGAAGCCTGGCCATCGCGGTTTGCGGTGGGGCATTCTGCGGCTCATTTTCGGGACTGATTCTTACAAACCCCGCACCTTCATTGGGTCCAGGAGCAACGGCTTCAGGACTGTTCACAACCTGCTTGCTCATATCCCTTTGACTGGCGTAATCCTAAAATGACAAGGTCACATAATTTACCCTCCCCGACAAAAAAAAAAAAAAAAAAGAATGAACGTCGGGACTGAAGAGATTCTACAAATTTCTTTCCTCGCGCGCAAAACGCGTGCGCCAGAAAATCTGGATACAAGAGCGTGGCAGAATTTCGAGGTGCCGTGGTTCTCCTGCTTGCCCTCTCATTGAACGTTAATATTCTGGGGGAAAAAACGGTAAGGTACACAAAAAAATCAAAACAAACACGCAAAAGAACAGCATCAGAGTCTGCAAACCCGCAGTTCGAGTTTAAATAAATGCTTGTACAGCACTGCACCGCCAGACCTCTTTAGATTTCACATCACGACTGTAGGATGCTCCCTTCCCTATCACCAGTGTAGAAAGATTCTTTAATTTTACGCCCCATTTCCTTTCTGTCATTCAACAATGCACATCGACTTTTTTTTTTTTTTTAATATATAGGCAATAGACAAGCTGCCCTGTAGGCAGCCGGAGATGTTAAAAACCAAGCGAAATAGTGCTGGTGAGCATTTCTGAGCTGGTTGCCACCCTTCAAAAGCCGACAGCAAGACAGTGAAACGCAAAAATAACCACACGGGAAAAAATGCCAACTACAGCTAGCTTTCCCTATTCTTAAACTTCTGTTTTCGACTCACACACCACTACAGAATTTTTTTAAGCATTAATTAAACAGGTTACTGACAACACTCGCACCACCACCCACCTTTCCTTCCAGTTTAAAATCATATTTTAAAACGCATCTTCTTTTTAGACTTAAACAACCCACGGACAAACCCTACCTTTACCATCAGTTCAATACGCGCTTTAAAAACATCCCTTCTTCTGAAAAGAAGGTTTCACAAAACGACCTGTCACAGATTCCGTTCCAAGTTTTCTCTATTCGTCTTAATCCCGATCCCATTTCCCATGGTAAAATCCGCAAGGACTCGGACACTATCCAAGCGCACTTCGGGAGAGCACCGTTTTCCCCGTGTCCCTTCCCCGGTAGCAGCCCTACCCCGGTCCGCGGGCGGCTTTCCGCGCCGGCTCCGCGAGCAGCACCGCGGACAGCTCCGGCAGCACCGCGGACAGCTCCCCCTACGGCACCGCTTCCCTCCCTTCAACCCTTTTTAATCCCAAAGAAAAAGAAATCAAGCACTTACCATGTCTTAAATAGCCACAGATCGACTCGGTAGAGGTAAAACCAGCAGTAGAGGCAATTGGCAGACTGGATTTTGCCCAGTCCAGAGCAAAGCTTTCTATAGTTCCTTGGGAAAGACTGGGTTTGCGTCAGTGCATAGCAAGGTGCCCTTCGTTCGACATTTTCTTGATAATAAGAGTTTGATAAATCATTACCCTTGGTTTCAGATTTTAAAGGGACAACAAGAAGCCAGAGCGCCGGCTAGCTGTCACTCACGCGGCAGTGGGTTTGCGTGTTCCGTGTGACTCATATGGGGGCTGATTACTAAAGCAAATCCAGCAAGAGCACGGAAGAACTTTCTTGCTGGTAATTAGAGGGAACATGTGAGAAACACGTACTACTGCACCCAAGGCAAGAGAGAAATGGGAACCCCATTTCTACCTCCCCCGCCCGGTTACTGTAGTGTGATTCCTCTTTTTTTTTCTTCTTCCCCCAGCAGTTCGCGGTTGGATCAGACATTATAATAGCTTCTATAAATTATGTATTTATATATATGTATTTCCACATACCTATACGCACAGAGAGAAGTTCACTGCATATAAATTACACAAACACATTTTGTCAACCTTGTTCTCGTTTGCACCAGACAACACTACATCGTTTATTTTTACTGCGCCTCGTGGGGCAAAACCCTCAGCCATAATTAAATTAAAACGATACACACAATGAAGCACTCTTTCACCAAAATTATTTGAAGAACAGTTAAGTGGGATCAAACACAACGGCAACCGCAGTCCAGTTGTTGGTGTTCTTCCCCCACCCATCAAAGCATTGACGTTTGAGAACTGGCAGGGAAATTACTCATCATTAAAAGTCAAATGTTAACCCACAACCGGTTTGGCAACGAAATAATTCACCCATAATGACCTCTCCTAAGTGCTCTTTGAGGGGCTTTCTCAAAGATTTGT
>NW_010247726.1:3010-3355 GCF_000690775.1 Eurypyga helias
AACTTTGTTCACACTAACAAAAATAGAAAGCCGTGTTGGCGAGTCGGGACGCTCCCTAAGCAACCTTCCCAGTCAGTTCAGCGTCAGAGATGCTGTTCCTCCGCATACACTCTGCTAGCGTCAGCTTCTTCTGAGAGTATGTTATATTTTAGCGTAAGCGAAGTGTGCGCCTGGTCGGGGGAGGGGAGGAGAGGAGGGGGGGTAAACTTGCCAGCAGCACACGCATTGCTCGTACGTCCTTGATTTCACGGGTTATTACCGTGGGTTTAAGCGGACAAAGTAAATAATAAAAAAAAACCCGCGAACAACACAAACACACCAACCAAACAAAAAAAATCCCAACCA
>NW_010247727.1:0-41501 GCF_000690775.1 Eurypyga helias
GCTAGCTGGAGTTAAACCACCACACATGTAAAATGCAATTATTTGGTAGGTTAAATTCAACATATTTGTTATTTCAATATAACATCCTTGTATTTCAGAGGGAGAGGATAACTTCAGCTACTAACAGCACTTCACAGTGAGACAATGTCGGTGTAGTACAGACCATGTACTAGAATGCATGGAAGATTTCTGTAAAGGTTACATAGCTTGGTTCTAGCACAACTTAAATTGCAACATCTTTTTTTTTTTTTTTTTCCATACAGAGGAGAAACATATGTAAGAGCAGGTCAGCTGTCTTATACTTTGGGTTGTGCTCTATCTATTGCTCTGGGTTTTCTCTTCACTGTAGAAATCTTACTCAATTGGAACTAGGATACAGTAAACTTCCCTAAAGAGAGAGCTAAATTGAAGACCTACATCAGGGAACAAAAGGACGAGATTGGAATATAGTGCTGTGCTGGTTTTGGCTGGAGTGGAGTCAATTTTCATCATAGAAGCTAATATGGGGCTATGTTTTGTATTTGAGCTGAAAACAGTTTGGATAATACAGGGATGTTTTTGCTATTGTTCAGCAGTGCTTACACAGAGTCAAGGCCTTTTCTGCCTCTCCACAGTACCACAACAGTGAGTAGGCTGGAGGTGCAGAAGAAGTTGGGAGGGGACACAGCTGACCCCAGCTGACCAAAGGGATATTCCATATTGTATGACGTCATGCTCAGCCTATAAAGCTGGGGGAACAAGAAGGAAGAGGAGCAACATTCGGAATGATGGTGTTTGTCTTCCCAAGTAACCATTACCTGTAATAGACCCCTGATTTCCTGGAGATGACTGAATACCTGTCTGCTAAATGGAAATCAATGAATTCATCGTCTTACATTGCTTGCAAGCGTGGCTTTTGCTTTCGCTCTTAAACTTTTTTTATCAACCCATAAGTTTCTCATTTTTACTGTTCCAGTTCTTTCCCTCATTCCGCTGGGGGATGAAGGGAGTGAGTGAGCAGCTGTGTGGTGGTTAATATCTGACAAGGTTTAAACTACGACAAGTGCCTAAGCTTGCTGTAACTAGCTCTTCAGGTCTAGAGTCTGAGGACCAAATTTCTTGGATTGTTTTGCTGAGGGGAAGGTGGGAGCATAAATTTTGCTTCCAGATAAAAGAACACAAAAACCAACAAGGTGTCTTTGCAGAGGTTGGCAGTGGAGCTTTGGAGAACCCCTCTTCTGCCTCAGAGCCCTCTCCACATTTTCTTAATTCTATTCTTACTGTCTTAATATTTTTGTAATTTCTAATGGTCCAAAAGCCCTTAAAGATGCAGGGTAATAATTTTGTGGTTCAGTATTTGCTTATATGATTTCTGGTGCATAGTTACCGGTTTTGCAGAGGATTTTGGTGAAACCAAAGAAGGTTTTCTTCTTGCTCTTTTCTCAGAAACTGTTGTTCACATTCTCTTTTTGTTATTGCTAAGACCATAAGGTTCCCAAGGAACAGACGTGGTTTATGAAGAAAACTGAAAATTAAATTGCAGTTTCTCAGGAAAAAAGAATAGTGGAAAAGACCACTGGAATTTTGTATTGTCTTGAGTCATTAACCGGTTCTTCTGCAAACCCGTAAGTCTTTGGATTTAAGTTACAATGGTATCTTAATACTAATATTTAATAGGGTTTTTTTGCTAAACTAACCATTTCAATATAAAGTAATAATCCAGTAAGTGAGGAAAATAGAAGGATGGTACAAGTGATATAGCTGAAATGCATCCTCTTACAGACGAAATGCCGGAAGAGGAGAAAATTATTGAAAATTATAGAAATGGACAATTAGATACCAACACCCAGAGCCTAAGTACTCTTTGTCAAAACAGTTCAACACTACCTGAATAGCACTAACTTAACTTTCTAAGACTTCTAAAATAATAATGAAAACCAAAGAAACCTTGGAGACAGGACTCCAAAAAAAGAATATTCACTGCATCTGAGAATGAAACACAACAGACATGGGACCACTTGGATACCTGAATTTAAACATCTGAAGTAGAACTAAATACCAGGTTATTAAAGGAGGGGAAGTGCCCAGAGAAATGAAAAGCACGTAAAGGTATTATGAAACAGCAAGTGTCCCGGTTTGACTATCTCTGAAATTTTTTTACCTGGTAAAGAAGACCTAGAAGAAATAACCTTCTGAAGGGCATCCAACATATTTAGTACCTGTCCTGTTGATGTTAAAGAAGGATGATTTTTCCCTGTTAAAATCATTCTTAAAATGCTTCTTCAATCAGATGTCTACGAGTATTAAGCCATAAAACTATGAATACTTCCTCAATTTTGTTAATACGTCTTTCCAAGATCAGCATATAGTGACACTGATTAATGCAATGACATGAAGCAATGTCAGCAAACTTCCTTATGCAAGGGAACTCTTATTGTCATGCCGCTGCACAGCTCTGCCACGGCTCACAGGGACTGCTGGGAAGCAGGGTATATTCAGTGGCACACAGAGCCCAGCTTACACCACAACACTCCCTTGGAGCTAGCACAGGTGCGCATACTCTACTGAAGGTCACATAGGGAGGTTCAATACCCAAAACATAATGAAATGGAACATACATGTGAAATCTGGTCCCAGTGGAATAAATTGCAAATATTCCATTTGTTGCAACATGGTGACTTCACACTATGATGTTTTCTATTTCTAAAGTAGAAGGAACATATCAGTAGCATGATATGATATCAAATGATTCAGGTTGTTCGGAGATCCAAAGCAAAAAAATACCTTACCAGAGAACAAATGAAAATGTGCATACTAACTTAGGAAAGTAAAGGGTAAACTTCTCATTTCAAAGGTGGTATGTTCTCTTTCTCTCAAACACATGCACAAAAATCTCTCTTGTGTATTTTCTGAAGTATACACCCATCCTTACCTGCATTTCTTGGCAAAAGGAAGCAGTTGGTCCAAAAAGAATCTGACACTGTTCATCTGCAGTGTATGTCATTCCTGGGAGCTTAGAGGGAATAATCACAGAATTGAGGCTCTGAGGATTCGTCTGTAGCAGACAGTTACTGGCCTTTGACCTGGCAATATGCAGAGATTCATACGCTGAGCAATCCTAAACAGTCTGATTGTCATTCTGACTTAAACATGCATTTGACAATAGAAAAATGTGGACTCTTAAAATTTTTCAGTTTGTCAGCATCAGGCTGTCATTCAGAGAAATGACTCCATATAAATTAGTATGTCTTAATTGACATAAGTTAACAGTGTCTTCTGATGTTGCACATTTGCAGAACGACAATATAATTTATCAGGTATAATAGGAATTTCTTGAAAGCATTGGAAAATATTTTAGTATAAAATTTACATAAGTGCTTAAGGTTTGGATAGAGATTTAAAAGATTATTAAAAAGTAGACAATTGATAATGCATAAGCAGTTGTGTAGCTTAGTTTCATTTCTAGCATGACCTCAAATTAATAACTTCAGATTATATGTATATATATATAAAAGCACATTTATAAATATATACATTTCTGAGATGGTAGTCAGAAATTTACATTTTCTCAGAACTTGAATTACAAGTATTTGAAAATACTTAAACCTGTTAAAGCACCAATTCATGGTTTTGCTTTCTGTCTAGATTCAGTCAAAAGGGTTATACTGGCAACTATCCCAGTGTCATAAACCAGACCTTTTGAGGACTACATAACTATTGTAAGTCAATTCTCAACAGACATATTTATGAACTTAAAAAAGGGACAGAGTTTTATGGAACTGGTACTATTTAAGAGACACAGAGTGAAATGCAATGTTTCAGTTGGCTTCTAAGTATACTATTCTCTATTAAATATCTCATAGTGAATTTATATTTAAAAAATTTAACATAATGTAATTATATCACATGGTTTGATATTGAATGGCACACCGTAAGTCAGAGAATCTACATGATGTTCATAGGTCATTCACTGTCCAACATTCAATACATAGCATATTAATACATTTTAAACATACCTACATATATATAAAATGTATATATAAATATATCCAAGTACAACCATATACATTAACACATTAAAATACAAAAAATTGCTGAAAAAATATTTTAATCAATCTGTCAAATATTACATATTTCCTGATAATTTAAATTGTTTTGATGGATTATGCAAACACAAATCTCCCATAGAAGTCATAAATACATTGAAAATTTGTTATTTCACGATATTTACTGCAACTACTTATAAATGACATACAGTAAGAGGTCTTTTTCTTGAATGGTATACCTGAGAAATCTTTCCAGATCTTCTCTGCTGCACTGAGACCATGAAACATCCCCAAGATTCTGTCCTTTAATCCACTCCCCAGACATGATATGAAGACCATCTGCACAGGATGGGTGGTCATTGTCGTGGTTTATCCCCATGCTGAATTTTAAAGTTATTAAAAATAAACCAAAGGACAACAAAAATAATAAGTTGATTTCAAAATGTTTATAAGTTAAAACTCTCATGAAAGTCTATGAAAAACTCATGTACATTACATGCAGGAAATCTCTTTTGATTCTTTTCCATGATAGCTTTCACAGAAGTACATGGAACCCTGTGTGGAGGACAATTCTATACTGAAAGGAGAAACTGAAGGCTCATTCATTTGATGAGACATATTACATTCTAATCTGATGTTTCATAGACATGTTGGGCAACTTTTTGGTTGTTCAGAACTGCACAACTACTGCAGGTTTTATGAACTCTACTTCTCTTGCAAATGGGCAACAAAAATACTTGAAATCTACTTTTTGAGTGCAGTGGATTGTTCCACACTTTGGCAGTGATTCTATCATAATTCCACATGGAACTGATTTGTTGAAATTTCACAGAATAGTAAAATCCTTACTAGTTTAACATATAATTATTGTACCTAAAGAGTAATCACCTAAAGGTGTTTTCAATGTCTACTGTTAGAAATAAGACTGACAAAGCAATTAAGTTGATTTTGATTTTAAAGACTCAGCAACCATACGCATCCCAGTGAGTTCTCACATAGGGCAGTGCAATGAAAACTTTTACTAAAAATCTGCTTAAAGCTGGTACTTTAACTGAAGACTCAACAGCTACTCTCATTCACAACCAGGAAACAGAGAGAAAGAAGATAGTTAAATAAAAATAAAGTTTTCAATATTATCTAAGTGGATACACCCTTGACTGGTATTAAGAGAAATAAAAGAAATACTCAGCTTTTTTTGGAGATTTGTGAATGAGCATGGGACTACTCTCCAGAGCACCAGATTCAAAGGGGTGATGGAATTTTGCCCTAGTCTGTCCTCAGAGTGAATAAAGCCTTATATATTGTATTGATCCCTGCAGCCAAGGAGCAGTCAAGTTGCTCAGAGACTGCAAAGATGGGAGAGGTTTGCTGCTACTGTAGAAAAATTCAAGTACACCACGCTTCTCTGAATTTCATCACACTGTAGTGCTAAGGGGCAAAAAAAGGCCTGCCTCATGTCACTGAAAACACCAGCACACTTTCTTCTTCACTCTATCCTAAAAGCCCCTCAGGACCAGATAAAATTTTATAATTATTTTGCAAGCTGCACTACCTTGAGTTTACTAACAACTAACAAATGTATTTAAACGATGTGTAGAGCTTTATCTTGCTTACCAGAGTGCTCAGTCTCTTACAGTGATGCATACACCCTACAAGGTAGAGCACAGAAATGGCCAACTCTTGAGTGAATGTGATTATTTTGTTAGTTATAAAGAGTGTAACCAAGGTAAAGAAATCTGTTTATTCCCATCTTAGCTTCTGTATTTTCCTGAACTTCTTGTATGGAACAAAACAACCACATGAAAGTGCCTCTGCACTTTCCATACATTCTTCTTACATGCCTCACACACCACACATGAGACGTTTTTATCTCCAGGGTTCTATCCAAAAGAATGATGGAGAGCACACAGAAAATCTAATGATGCCCTACTTTGTTGACTGCACATGGAATAGATTTTGCTTAGAGCTCATGAAGTTATATACTTCCTTACTGCAGAAGTTCTTATTTATCAATGTCATATATATACATTATGATTTGAAATTTACAGTATGAAAGTACACAAAATCTTTTGGATAAAATTTATTAAAGAATTTATGGCTCCCACTTATCCAAAGTAGGAATTAAGACATTTATACATTATTCTAAACATTTTAACACTTTTTTTTAAATTAAAAAATAATTCCTGATTACTACTGTTGCCCATCCAGCCTGAAGAGCAGTTCTTGACATCAGACTTTGTCACAAACTAGTCTGTAAGATCACCCAGAAAAAAGGGTCTGGAGCTGTACGAAGTCATTTGCTGTTTCAGTAAAACAATTCTACTAGCCACTATTGTGGCCACATTGTTTCTACAGGCAAACACAACGTAATCCTTTTTTCCAATCTACTACCACAAGTGTTTTGCATAATCTGTTAATCAGTACATGAATTCTGAGAACAACAAAGGTAAGAAGTGGTAAAAACTTGCACTCATAACAACTTACCAGCAACATTAGGCACTGCTAAAAAAATATAATGACAACCTTCTACCAATATTTCAGGTGACACACTTTTTCAACACTTCTGCTTTGTCATCAAACGTAGGTCAAAGTATCTGCATAGGATATATTTCTCCGTATGCTTCTACCTCTAAATTACATATATGTAACAAAGTATGTAGCAAGTAGTGAAGGCCAGCACTGAAGTCTTTGACTATCTGAATGAGTAACTAGTTCAAAAGGCAAGTCCAGATCATTATGTTAACATCAACTAATTAATTTGCAAGACTGTATGTGAGGAGTATGCTGAAGTAGCAACAGAACCTGCTCTTAAACATGCTCAGAAATCTTTTCCTCAATACATGCTGTTGATCTCTTCTATAGTACAATGAAGATGGCATACTTTTATCTGATTTAGTATTGATTACAAGACCATGTACAGTAGCCATGCAGTAGTACTGACTTCTGATTTCACTCTCCACATCAGATTATGTGTGTGGTGAAAGGAAGAACCTGCTTGAGCAGTCATTGCTACCTTTCTATCCAGCAAGAGCGTAAGTAATGTAAGCATGTATGACTACTTCTTCATTAACCATCAAGAATATCACAATATTTTATGCTTATGCTGGTGATCATGGTATTTTCTAGCCTTACTTGCTGTATTGTCTACATGAGAGAGACAACTACATCCTTCCACTAAAACAAAGGAACGACAGCAACTGTCTGTATAAGGTGCTGTTCTCTGCTTTCCTATAGAATTTATCATGCTTGCACTGGGCACACTGCACTTTCTGTCCGCAAGCTTGTCTCTCCCACAGCTGTGATCCTTCAGCCTCAAGCAAGAGTAAAGCAACACCATGTTCATGTGGGAGGGAGACAAGGGAGTTTGGGGTGAGAGGATAACTTCCTAACAGTCTGAAAAAACATAATTAACAAAGAAGACAGTGCTGTACTTTAACAAGTAGTGTAACTATAAGGAAAGAGATCAAATCCTGTTTTAAGAACAGAAGCATTGTTTTTCCACTGATACATAAAAATGCTCCACCCATTCTGGTTAAAGACTATGTATGTAAGATATACATTAAAGTAGGAAGCATCCCATGGTATGCATTCCCTAGTTGAAATATTACCAATATTTAGCTCATACTATGTAACTAAGACATATTTTAATAATCTCAGTTTAAAAGTAATTTGACAAAGAACGTTGGTCAAATAAACTCCACCAACATAACACATGGTTGTCAAGTCAATTGAACAAATATTTTTATCTAATAAAACCTCTAAAACTTGTTTAAATAACATTGCCAGATTTGTGTGTGTGTATGTGTGTGTGTTTATGTGATATCATGCAGAAAGTTGGAACAATCTCTGCTAAATTTCGAAGATGATCCTTGTTGATATTTCATGTGCAGAAGGAATAGTACAAAGAAAAATTCTTAACCTCTCTGTGATTAGAAGTCAGATTTAACAACTCAGGCCACCAAAAGTAGGAGACAACTATCAGTTTTGTTTTTCAGTTAAAAAGTAATTATTTTACAATTCACTACAATTATATGGGCACAGCTGGATTCAAGATAGACAACAGCATCTCTCTTGCTATCAAGGGAATAAGTTATACTACTGCAGGCACAATAAGCATTATAGTGCAAACCCCCATACTGAAAACATACCAAGTACCACTCTTTGATTTGATTATAGCTGAGTATTAAGAAATGAAAACACTTTTAAGTCTCAACAAAGAGTCCTTTGTCATGATGCTATATTTAAATAAAATAATTAAGACTATGCACACACCTTCTGGATAGAATTGGGTCTGGAGTGTACAGTGATATTTTATGTTTCTTCTTACTACAGGACTCCAACATTCTCTCATATCAACTACATTCATGGCATCATGAATTTGCTCAGTGACCCCACACTCTTCCAGGCGGAAAGGTTTTTATTCTTTATTCATTATTTTTATTGTGCTTTGCAAATGGCAGATGATGACCTGGTTATCACCATCACATTACACTTAAATGCATGGTGGTACAGCTTAACAAGAATGATGTTATTAAATTAGAAATAGGCAGTGCAGGCACAAAGAGTAAGTAGAATCAAAAACTTAATATAGGAGCAATTAATTGAATGATGTGAAGAATTACTTTAGGTCTATCTGTAAATAATAATAATAAAAAAAAGCCAGAATTAAAACAATTAAAGAGAACAACTCCTGTTCAGAGTTCGACAGTTACTAACACTGAGGCAGGTTAGGAAATAAGAGACGGGTTAGGAAAACCACAAGAGCAAGTACTCAAGGAACCACGGGTAAGCTGTTGAATATTCAGTATAATAAAGAGATTCCCAAATTCTAAATATAACAGTTCAGTCCAAGATGCATAAATAGCAGAGGAATGATGGGTGCAAACTGCTGATCCAGGACAATAGTACTTGTTTAGCTCATGCCAAAATGAAAATTATTGAAAATCTTTGTGAAGGAGATTGTAAAATTTTGACTGCTGATGCCAATGAATACCTGTGAAGTGTGACAGGAACAGGGTGACACCTGGTTTCTTTGAAAATTCATATTTTTATTAATGATCACTACATACCATTTATAAATTTACTGCTGTTATTATCCCACAGATAGTTTCACCATATTTTCTATTTTCCATTCTAGAAAATTAATCCCAATTATGTAATGGATTGTATTACTTTGAAAAATAAAAATAGGAATTAATTATGAACTATTATTTATTACAAGCTGTTATTCTCCCTATTATTCCCACTGTTTTCTTTTTAGTCATCGTTACATGCAATACTATGTCAGTATGATCAAAACTTCTTAAACTATGGACTTGGAAATGACAGGGTTTAAAAGCTTACATGGCATTTAACAGTATAATGATTGCCCCAACAATTTGACTAATCTAAAATTTTGCATATCACAGTATCACAAGGATGTATTTGATAAGTGAAAATAACACAACTCATTTGACTATCACAGGCAGTAGCTCTACTGCTTTGTTAGCACTTGTATTGCACTTTTTCAACAAAAAAAGTTTTATCACACTGCTATCTTTATAGAGAAAATTATGTAAAGAAACAGACGAGTAGCAGGTTTCTATAAGCTATTTTATAGAATTAATGCAAGAAAACGTATTATTATATGTTGTTTTGCCTTTTTAAAAATCCCAATTACTGAAATAATGTCTTGCATTATTCTTTTATAAGTGTTTTAAAACATATGAGGGCTTCACAGATCATTGCATAAATGAGATGACACATGGTTCTCCTTGTAAATTAATTATTTAGACTAAAGTGAGTTTTCAAGAAAACCTCAATCTTCTTGTTCATCATTCGATGATAAACAGAAAAAATAAAAAGAAAATTTTTAGGCAATAAGTATTTCTCTTTTGTGTATCATTGCTCATTCTCTAGGACGTTAACAACTCAATACATTTTTAGTCTCAAAACAACTGTTAAAAAATGCAACATAATACTAATACATGGACATTAACATGTACGGCTTGCTACTCACAAGCTAATTTGGTAACTTGCTAAACAGCTGCTTTCCCTTTTATCACTCCAACACTTCTACCACCATGGTTCAAGAAGCTGAATCTGGGCATAGCACTGTGTCAAGGTCCTCTGACTTCAGTATAGACATAATTTAAAGCTTTGATGTGACAGATGTATTTAGCATCATAACATGAAGATACCGATTGTCCCTTGCTGAAGTTTTTGACAGAGAGCATATAATACAGGAAAAGTATTCACCTCTGACAATACAATACTCATGCCACATCCTGCAAACTGCAAGATTTCAAGACGAACAATTATGTCTACAGTTTATGATTTAATCTTATGCTAATGAAGATCATTGACATATAACTTGTCTTTAAATTGAAGATAATATGTAATCAGGAAAAAGACTTTGAGCTATCACATACTTAGTGAATAGACAAAAAAAAAAGTCTCTTTATGAACAAAAAACATTGACACTTTTTCATGGCCATTTAAAATGTATCAGACTATTAATTAAGCCTATGCATCTTGTAGACTGTTGTTTGCTTACTAACTGCTCAGTTTATGATGCTATAGATGCTGTTCTAAGAAACAAATATATATTACATGTATATATAAATCCATGCTGGGACATTATAGTCAGGCAGATACGGAAGCCTTGATACCTTGCTAGAGAAAGTGTTAACCAATATTCTAAATTTACAGTAAAAAAGTACTGTATCTTTACCATACTAAAAGTCTGATGCAGTGCTACCTCACTGTCTCAGTGCTTCATGACTTCCAGAGCTGTTTCTTTCTTCAGCTGCCCAGCTGCTAGCAAAAGGTCATTGAGGCTTATTTCCTGTAGGCATTGTCACATGTTTCATAAGAAAAGATCTTTCCTGAGTCTCTGTCTGCTCTCAGAACTGAATCACCATACAAATTTTGAGAGTAAGAGTAAAGTTCAAATACAAAGTTTGTAATAAACTGCATCCTTTTCTGTCATCTGTAATGCCAAGTGTGTTTTGTTGGAAAATGTCAAGACCACTGGGAAGTTAGGTATGATATACTCATCTGCCCAATTAGAACCTATGCTGACTTAAGTCAGCATAACTTCATGACTGTGGAACACAGATGCCTACTTTGATATACACACAGAAAAACTAGGGAATACAGATTTTTTTTTAAAATCAGTATTATATAATTTATGATTCATTTCTTCATCAACTAAAGCATGTCTTGAGCATTCAGAAAAAATAATTTAACTGCCTTATCAAAGCAGAAAATTGCACTGCAGATATGAGGTATTTTTACTTTGTTCCAAAATAGCATTATAGCATTAGCTTTTACATTTTAATTTATTCTAAAATAATACTTATCTCACA
The DNA here is from genome assembly GCF_000690775.1 of Eurypyga helias. Taxonomy (NCBI): domain Eukaryota; kingdom Metazoa; phylum Chordata; class Aves; order Eurypygiformes; family Eurypygidae; genus Eurypyga; species Eurypyga helias. The sequence goes on from NW_010247727.1 coordinate 11,375, forward strand.
TTGTGGAATGTAAAATAAATGTAATTAAATAATTATCCAAATAAGAACAGTACAATCTGTTGTATAGCTAGAAGTCAACGATCCCATGTGAGAAAGTCATGTGGAAGCAGGTAATCTCAGCAGTGTGATTTAAATAATAGATTGTTCATCTAAATTCTGTTTTCAGAAATGAAAAGTGTATTCTGTTAACACAGATACCAACAATTACAGTTCTACTGTAGGTAAACTTCCTTATTTGTTCAAACAAAAGGAAGCTGTGCTTATCCTGAGTCAGTAGGAATATGATCTCTGCCTCCGTAGTCTGTCCCAGGAAAGAGGAAGGCACATGGAAGGGGAGGGACTCTTTTGTCATTCATAAGAAAGGCTGCTGTCGCTGAACAAGCAGAGAGGTTTATTCTATTTTTTCCCAATAAATTCCCAAAACCCTCTCCTGGTGAAGATAATGTTGGAGAAATTTTTTGAACTAGCAGGTAGGAGACTCAAAATTCTTGGTGTTCCCCACAGACAGGTATTTTGGAAAGAGAAGAAAAGTGCCACTATCCTGTAAAACCTCTCTGCAGTTCTTTCTCAAGATTAAGAAGTCATTAAAATGTAAACAGTGGGTGGTCTGTATGCATATTCACCCATATATATAGTAAGGCTTCATCCTATCTCACACAGCTAATGGTAAATATATTCTAAATGACCCCTTTGACTTAACATCTGTGACAAAATGCCACATGTCAAATGCTTTAATTTAGTGATCCTTACTCCTGCGAATCCTACTGTGTACAGTTTCATCAGTGGAATTGACCAGTACTTCTCCTGAAGTTTCACATTATACTTGTGATTAGATGACTTTCAAGATGTAAGGAGGTGTTCTACCAAATTTAATGAATTCCTTTGTTTTCCATGTTCTAATCTTGTTCCTTGTTAAACACAAATTCAGTTGTAAAATTCTACTTTAGCCTTATAAATATTGACAGCTTTTTTTTCAGTTACTTTAATGAAATTCACAATGAGATTCAGTACTCTGCATTAGTAACATTCATAAAAATTGGTAGACAGTTGTTTTTATTACTCATGTTGATTTTATTATGTTCTCTGATAATATTTCAGACTGTGATAACAAAAATGTATGGAGTACCTGATGCTCTATTAGCATTTTCTAATCTCCCATTTAAAGCTCTCCAAGCTCCACTGGATTTCGTATGTTTTTTGAATATCATCACAAAAATATATGTTGTTTGCTTATGAGTTATTAAGCAGGTGATTAAAAACTTCCATAGACTTCCTGTTTGGAACTCCAAAATACCTGGTAGAATATTCTGAATGTTAAACATAGGTACATTTCATATTTCATAAAATGTTTACCAGAAAAAGAATGCAGATGTGTATAAAAATGATTCTAAGAAATTCCAAAAGTATCTCTTTCAACTATTTAGAACAACTTTTAAAGTACACTTAGAGCACATAAGAATTGTTAATTTATGTATTTTAAGATACTGGAGTTTACATCTATCCTTAACTTTTCCATACTTAAGAAAGAGTCATATGCCACAGAAAGCAATCATGTACGTAAAAATGAAGACATGAGTATTACTTGATAGCCAAAATAATAGCATTCTCTTTTCTCTCAGTTCTCCACATGAAGACAAGGTGTTTTAATTCACTGCAGTTAGTTTTCAGTCTGCAATATGACTTCATTATATAATTACCTACTTTGTAATTAAATTTCTTTTAATAAATAGGATTTGATTATTGAAAACAAATCCATCAATGTGTTACAGCTTGTAATCTCTGATTACATAGACTGGATCCTAAAATTCTGAGATGAAGCTCAAAAATCAATAGCTAATGTACAACATCATTATTTCTCAATGTTATTACAATACCATCTGCTTTCATAAATACAGGGCTCGAACAAAGACACTTCACATTGCAAAGTAAGGTTTAGTTAGGTGATGCATTTAATTGAGATAATTTCTGGTTTAATTCCAAAAACTAGGAAAATCAAAACACTTAATAAACATCCCTGTATCAGTAGTCAATAGAATTAATTGTAATTCAAGTGTGTTCCTCTGCAAGCAAACCTAGATTTCAGTGCAGAAATCCCTCCTAAGTCCCCTAAACCTGTAAATATGCAATTAATGTCAGTGAGATTAGACGCATGTCAAATTGTTCTGAGTTTGCAAATGATTACGAGATTTTACCAGAGGGAAATAATTTCAAATATATAGGTAACAACACAGAGATTAGAGTATAAAAGTAAGCTATCCAAAAGCAAACTGTTACCTTTTTCAAGGATACTTTTATACTCATTAAAACAATGGCAATTGTGAATGTATTTGTTTATGTTCTCAGGCTGATCAATGAAAATGTATTGAGTCTATAATGCATACAATTTGAGTCTATTTGAATGATAATTTATGTAATAAATAAATAATATTATTTGTTGTATACAAGATAAAAAAATAAGGGTATTTTCTTCATATTTTGAGAGGCAAAGTATTTAAAAGTTTGCTTCTCCTATGCTGCTGAATATGACTGTCTTCACAACAACAGTAACTAAAATGATTAAAGATATTAGGCAAAAAGCCGAAGGTAATAGTTAAGTGATTCAGAAAGAGTTTGTGAAAAATTTGTAGAAAACATGATGTGTTGAAAGAGGAAAAGATTTATGACTGGTCTAGACTATGATTATTTGATTTTCATTTCTGAGACAGTTAAGAACTACCAAGACAAATCTCTGTGAGAAAGACTCTGAATTTGAATCACTTGAAGTCCTGTTCAATGGGACTTTCATTCAAATGTTTGCCTTCAAATGTTTTTATACTGTTTCTCCACAAAGGGTCAACTACTTGTAGTGTGCTTCTTTGCAGTAATCAGACAGAGACAGTAATGCTCAGAAAAAAAATGTCTCTAGAGTACCACCTTACTCTCTGTGGGGCAATACCACTCTACTTTAGATTGCAAGAGTCCTCTGGCTCCACAATGAAACAGGGATCAAGCTAAATGCCTTTGCATGTTTTGCAATTGCAGGCTAAAAAATGTTTTATTTTTTGTGTCAGCTGTTTATATATCTCTGGCTACCTATTCTTTCATTTTTTAGTAGTCTTCCTAATTTCTATGTGGTTTCTTACTAGCCTTCATTAGGTTGAATTTCTTGGAAAAATATTGGTTCAAATAACGTCCTGTCCTTTACTGTGAAACCAGACTTAGTTTACCTTTATTTCCATTGGTTTTAAATGTCTGTTACAGTACCTGCAGAGAAATGTGACAATGTCTCTATGGACAGTCTAATGCCTTTATTACTGTGAGGATATGATGGCTGAGGTATCCTGAAATTTCTTTCTCCAAACGTTTTTGAATTAATATAGAGGAATTTGAAAGTTCTGAAATTCTACAGTGTACCCTTTAACATTTTTTTCCCCAGGATTCACATATCAGCAATTTAGGTTTTTATGTCACTGTAAGAAGATAGTGCTAAATCCTTTCTCTTCCTCAATGAACATCAATACACAGCCATGAAAATATTTCAAGTTGAAGACTGAATGCAACAAGGGTTATAGAGCCCAACCTGTGCAGCAGTCTTGGAAGAAGTGCTAGAATGAGTGATAGCAGCAACTTCCCTGTCTAACTTGTTCTGGATATTGTTTGGCATCCAGCAGCCCTTAGAATGTCAAAGATGATAGATCTGACTTGTCTGCTGCAAGAAAAAAAAAACTTCTTTAGAAGATCAGTGTCCAACAATCTCAAATTTGCTAGTGCAGAATCAACACATCACCCATAACTTTGCAAAAAATTTAATCTGCTTCCCATTTTCCACATCTAGGATTTTGTTCATCACCATTTCTCAGGAAGCAAAAGGTATTACATTTCTCATTGATCTCTTTTTTTCAAATCCAGTAATTCCACTGCCAAGCTTTTATTCTCTAAACATATTTTTATTGTGGAGGGCCTAAACCAGTACTTGTATTTCTCTGAATTATTTGATATTATCATGCCTGCTTCAAACAATTTACTAATTTACTTCATCAGTGAACTCATCTGCAGATCATATTCAGTTACTGTTTCTTTTTCCTTATCCTTGCTTTACTATCCTTAGAACAAGTGTACAGAAAATGAGTCTTTCTGTACCCACACCCTGCTCAAATATTATTAAACACTAGAGTAAAAAAGGAACAGCAGGTTGCTACAAAACACTAACGAATTTTTATTTTGAAGTCTTTCCTTTATCATAACTATCACTCAAACAGGCTGGGTTATATTAACTTGGAGTCACTTTCTGCAGTTATGAAAGCTCAAAAAAAAAGAAAAAAAATCCATTTCATGCAGCATCTTACACTCACATCAACCTTTCCCTCCAAGTTACATAATTGCTTAGAACTTGCCTATTCTGCATCCAGGAAAAGTTTTACATTGAAATATTTTAAGTTCCAATTCTTTTTTGTCAACATCTGCAGGCTTCAACATTAGGTGTTATCACCTTCAGTCACAGACAGCTTTGACCAAATTTAACTCAAATCACTTTTAATTCAATGTGTTTGTCCTAAGTTACTTAACCTCAACGATCAAAGGTTCTCTGCTGGGTTTGGTCAGGAAAATGTTAACTCTCTTTAACATGGCTGCAAGGAAGCTGTGTTCCTGGATGCTGAGAGCAGCACTGATAAGTTCTTAGCTGGCACTGGGGAATGCCTGCACTGAATTCAAGGTCTTTCTCCGCTTCTGAGACCGCAGCTGCATTCCCAGCTCTCATTGTCTCGCTGCAGGCAGTGTAGGGGACACACAGTTCAGGCACCTGACCCAAGCTGACCAAGGAAGTTATTTCATTCCATAGTACATCATGCTCAGGGCATAGGGGAGGAAGGGGTCCAGGAGCCATTACTCTCTTACTCTCTTGTTCGTTTACTTCCTTACATTTGCTAACCCTCTCCCTGACTCCGGTGTCAGCTGCTTTGCTAACTCCTGTGCTGGCTCATTCATGAGGAAGTTGGTGGGTTTGTTTAGTTTTCCTGGTCTTTCTATTGCTGATAGGGTTCGCTTGGAATCTGCTGCAACAGCTCTCAAGCTCCGGCCCAAGGGCTGCGGCTCTTGGGCTCTCTTTCTCTGACTCTCACTACTCAGCACCTGGTTGTGCACTGGTCAGCAGGTGGTGAGCAACTGTATAATAATTGTATCATATGTTTTCTTTTCTATTATTTAAATTACTTATTATTAGTAGTATTTGTTTATATGAATATAGGCTCAACGAGCAAATATCTCAATTTTACGAGCTTCCTTATCCTTTTCTGTCCGATTTTCCCCCTCCAGTGAAGGAGGGGAGGGGGATCTGTGACAGCGGCTTCATGGTATTTTGCTAGCCAGAGTTGAACCACAACAGATTCAAAGGATTTAACAAAGCATCCCACTCTTCTATTACTCTGAAACTGCTTTTCTAAAAATGTATACACAGACACCTGGAGCAAACACTGCAGGTAAAAATGACAGATTAATACACAGCTCCCTTTTATTTTATTTTTAAAAAAGGACTCTCCTATTTATTTTTCTTTAACAAGTACTGAAGTAAAGACTAGAATACAAATGTCACTACAAATTTAATTATTGCAGCAAGAGAATTTTTCACTTTTGCTTCAAATGATTCCTCACATAATGAGTAGAAACATCCAATCCAATTGTGAAGGATAGTTACCTTCACCTTGTTGTTTTTTTCTATGAAGGAGAGGAAAAACCACAGTATTAATGTTGCAATGACCCATGACCTGTTCCAACTCATAAACTCATTAAAATATTTGTTGACAACAATAGTCAGAGCTGTATCTGATATACAGTACCACAGTCCCAAAAGAAAAACATTTTGGAGCACTTGCTTTTCCTCTAGACCATGTCAGTCCTTCCAGACAACCTAGTTATTGTGTAGCTATTAAGATTCCTTTATTATTCCAAGTTGTAAACATTTTCTTAATTTACATACTATATATCAATGCGTGTCACTAATAATTACAGTAACAAAAAATTGTTTTCCAAAATTTTCATCAAATTAAAAAGCCTTCCTAAAAGAAAAAAGGAAAAACTGAAGTATACAATCAAGTTAGTCTAATCAGAGTAATATGACATGCAAGGAAACAATAGGTTTTGTTATCCGCATACTTACTTGTGACCCATTTCATGGGCAATGGTAAAAGCGAGATTCAGACCATTGTCCTCTGCAATGATACATTTTCGTTTTTCACTGCACATTCCACTCAGATATGCTATACCTAGGAAACACAACCACCACATGAAATTATTTTTTGTTATTATTAACTGTGTGTATTAGGGAATCACTGAGCCCAGACAGGTCTGAAATCTTACTGTGCTCAGAACCTTCCATACATAGACAGATATCTGACAAAAGTTTATGTACACATAAGCAAGGATGACTGATCTTAGCACAAAATTGGATAAAAACTAGCAAAGAAATAGCAAGCAGTGGTAATATTCCCTGACAGTATATTTCCTGATTACATACACTGAAATTTACAGAAAATGTGTTCTTTAAAAACACTGTTGGTACCTTAGTGATAGAACACACATATGAATATCATACTACTGTAAATGAAAACAATACTACTGTATTTACTACTGTATTTACTACTGTAAATGTCTACAACATTACAACAAAAATCTGAACAAGTATTTCCTAGGATAGACTCAGAGGAACAGAATACAAAGCACTGAGCTGTGCCCCTAAATTATTATGGTGAAGTACTAATACAGTGTTCAACATGTTAATGATTTTAAAAACATGTGAAAGAGTCAGGTGTCATAGAACTAGAAAAATTCAGAGGATACTGCAGCCTGACAACCAAATTCACTGTAGAGGCTATAATGCCTCTACTATATAATAACCTCAGTTTTCAAAAAGTAGAAGCCTAAATGGCAGGCTTCTGAGTGCAAGTTCAGCATCTAAAAAGCAAAATGTCTGTAAATGTAGAAGTTTGAGGAACATGCTGCTTAATTTGGGTAATAAATTTTTTCATACAACAAATAATTGAGTGGGGACTTACTGTCATCACTTGTTTGAAATTTTGGAGTAAGCAATCAAAACACTGTTTCAAGTGTTTGGCCTTCTTCCCTGGAACATCCCTTCAATGGAATGGTGCCCTCTGGATCAACATGTTTGCTGAATGTTTGCATGTAAAGGTCAAGTTTGAAATTTTGACAGTGTTTGAAATTTACTCATAATTACCATTCTAAGTTAACAAGAAAAAAGTCATTCTTCTTACAATCCAAGTAATTCTCAGTCTTTGAGCACAACACCTCATCCACAACATGAAATTTAAGTAGTAACCCCATCACTAGTCTGGCGGTGTTGCCTTCAACAGAGCTGGCTCAAAGTTTTTGGACACAGAACTCAAGTGACAAAAAATGTTGTTCAGGACTGAACAAAACAATCACAAATTAGATTTCAATAGAGCAGAATATTTCTTTCCATAGAAAGGAGAAAAATTGGAACAGGGATAAAAGCAATTTGGGACACAAAAATGGGTAAAATACATTCAAAGCAAAAACACTGGACGTCCTTCAACTAGCACCTCATGCTAAATGTAGGTATCATTTATATAAACTCTATTGAAAAAAGAGAACAAAGAAACACTCTGAAATGCAATGTTTTATTTTAAATGTTATGCTTCAGTGGCTGAAATAATAAGAAATATGATTCTAAAACCATTTTGTGCCTTGTATTTCCACAATTACATGCATCTTCTTTAAAGTTTTGATGTGCAAACTGAAGAAGAGAGATCTGATTTTAATACTGTAGCTCTCTAAGCAGTAGAACTGGTAACAATACCAGAAGCAGCAGACATCAGGGCTCTGACGTCAGCCAATACCAATGAATTCACAGAGTGCTAAAGCAAAATACAAAAATTACTCTCAGCACAGACAAAATCCAGTGTTTCATTTTGAAGGGTTGTGGGCATTCCGGTTGCTATAATGCAAACTGTTCAGAAATACCTTCCTTACTGAATATGGCTATCCTCAGTTGGGCAAAACTTACTTGATGGGATCTACAGAAAGAGCATTTCCAAACCTTCCTCTGCTTGTTGATGCTGAGTAGTAACTGAAAACTGCCTATTCTTTCTAATTTTTTGTAAGGAAAAGAAGTCCCCAAACCTTCTTTTGGCCTCTAAAATCACAGGTTCAAGTACATTAGCAATATCTTTCCATACGACAACATGAGTACTATCAGCTGCTGTCTACTACCCTGCCTGCCTCAAAATCATAATTTATTCCCAAAGAACTATGTACATTGCAAGTTCCCTACCTACTCTGTAGAAGGAGCAGTCAGCAGAAGTAGGCATTTTCAACAGTACTCAATGTATATCACCAATACCTTTTCAGATTTGGCATTCCTTTAAAAGAATTGATTATGTTTGACCTTTTCCAAGAGTAACATACAAAACATAAGAACTGCATTTCAGTTAAATTAAATTAGATTTCTGATTCTAGAAATGTCCACATGCAATTAATGCTTTATGACTTTTTCCCAAAAAAAAAAACAAAGCCACCCTCGTACGTGGAAGCCATATCCAACAGCAGTTACTGGCTGTCTTGTCCTTGTTTATCAATTTCACATGAAAAGAAAAAGAAACTGACTTCAGTAAGCAGCTGCTCTTTCTTACTTGTCTCTGTAAGAGAAGGAATTTCTTCATTCAATATATATATGTTCACTGTAGCTTCTGTGGTTTATTAACACAGCTGGAATTGCTTCAAGGTTAAATCCACAAGAAAAAAAGCAACTAGTAGTTCCTCCCTTGTTATGATCAAGGTATTCCTAGTGAACCTCAGAGTCTCAATGCACAGCTTCAAATTAAAACCCTTAATATCTGAAAAGTGTTGGCTAGAAAGCAGTAACATTGTCTCACTGCCAATTTAAGATCCTGTTATTTGTCTATAAAGAAAGCTGTGTTTTGAAAAAAAAAAAAAAACAAACCACTGAATGAATATGTCAAATGTAAAATATTCAAATAATTTCACTGTAGATAACTATTTTTCAGATTAATTCAGAAGATAATACATGGAATCTCTATTGAAAGAGTAAAGCTTTACCATTGTGCACTAGAAGAACCACAAAGCGGACTCATTTTATTATCAAACATGTGAATATCCAAATGAAATACAAGCTGCTTCAGAAAAGTAGAACTTCTGCCAAAGTCATAGCAGAGGTTTATTAATACTACCAGTACTGCTACCCATAGAGGTGGGAATTTCACCTACTATGATAAATTTCCTTTCAGATTTTCTGTTTTCTTAATGAACAACCTCATCCCATCATCAAACTTTTTTTTTAAGCATAGGCATATATTTACAACTTCTCTGTTGAAAAGCTGTGGTTCAGTTCACAGGGATTTTACACAAAACACATTGCCAACTGAAGTATCAAAAGAAATCTGTCAGCTTTACATACTCATTGATGGCCTGCTGCCAGTAAGTCATATAAGACATATCCACTACAAATATTAAAAGGCTACTGTCAGCATTACTCACAGAAACAAAAACTTCCCAGTAAAAAGCCCCAGATCATGTTGAAATATACAGTCAAACATACAAACAAAAATCTTTGTAACAGTGACCATACAACTAGCAAATATGATTTGAATATGTCTGTATTTGTAACAATGCATTCTAAAAGGCTAGGCAATGGTTATTATTTTTCCCTTTATAGTGATCCAATGAAATGGAGTTCATATTATGAAAAACTTAATCACACAAATTAATTACTTAGCACATTTGAATTTCTTTTCTTCTGAACTTCCTTGCTTTCACAGCACATTCAAACTTTGTGCTCATTCCCTTCCCTCATACTTGCTCCAAAATGTACTTAGTAATTTTAGATGCTCTTAAAAGAGAAAGACAACCTATCACATACCACTAGTTTAATCCATTGATATCACCTGGATATCACCTCTACACATTCCTGAGCTATTTCACAACTCTTTTATTTTGGTAACAATAATGTTCTGTCCCACAGATTTTTTTCTTTCCCAGATTATAAGGCAATAATGACCACTGAAAATGCAGAACAAAGGTCCTGTAACATATTCTTTGATTCCAGGGAAGAGGGATAGGGAATCATCCAGATATGCCTTCCATCACTGATCAAGAGCAGAGTGTCCCTGAATTTCCAGACTGTATCAAACCAAAATTCTACAAAAAACTGAAAGAAATATGATCCCAACCCTTGAATACACAAGCTGAAAGAACTGAAAAGAGCATGTTTGTACAGCACAGTTAAATTTTTAAAAAAGACACTTCCATTTAAATTTTTTTTTTAACAAAGGAGTATGTTATATTCTCAGTAATCTAGGGTTAGTATGCTCCTTGCGCTATCCACCCATCCATAAATATTGACAAATTTCACCAAGATGAAAAACAGTAAAATAGAACAGATAACCAGTGCCTACTACATTCCCTGTCATCTAGGTAAAATAATGAAGCATACTATTAGTATTAAATGCACATTAGGTATTATTTAAAGAATATTGAAACTGTTCATGAACTTAATGAGTGATGGATCTATTTTTATTAAATTAGTATACATACAACAGATACTGTTTAAGCACATACTATGGATAAAAGTAATACTTATGTATGGAATTTTCTTCTAAAGTTTCTACACCAAGCTTCATAAACAGCAGTATAAAGCACTGACAAAATACAGGTAGGCTTGAAACATGCAGAAGAACACTGCAATGATTTGAACCTCAAACTTTCCAAAACAATCTTTACCCTTCAGAACGTGCCATTCAGCAACACACTCCTGATAGAAAGACCTTAGTTTGAATTATTGATGATGCACAAACCTAGCAAGCCCCTGTAACAGAAACACAATTTAATGCCCACCTGGGTTTTGATTCAAACATAAGTATTATAACTTCGAACATAAATATTTTAAATTTGAACTGGCAGATCAATGGTTCTGTGAGCGTAAATGATACTGCTTAAATGGACTTGGTTAATCTAAAAAAGAATTTTTTTTTAGCAGCCCAGATGCATTTCTTAAGATGCAGGAATAAAAAGCTCTCCATGGAGCTGACACCTGGAGTCTAATTAGCACAAGCTGCTCTGAAGACAGTTCCATACAGTGAGGATTTCCATGAAACATGTCTTGTCAGTCATCAGTAAGTCAGCAGCCCTTAAATACAGCATCAATAAAACCAACACAGTTAACAAACAGGAACCTCATATGCAAACAGAAGAGCATAGACATAGCTATTTCTTTCTTTTTAAAATGAGAGATATGAACAGTGATGATAACTATACCTGTATGTATGTATATAGACACAAATGCACATACATACCAATGCAAGACATTAGAAAACATAATGGGATAAATCCAAACAACTTCTTCTGCCTTCTTCACAAGTGTAAATCCAATTTTATTCACCTGTTTTGTCAGTTTAGGATTTATGCACATCTTAGAAAAACTAACGCTTCCAGAAAAACACTTTATCAACATCTAATATTACATGATTTTACCTTTCAGAACAGACTATTAAGCTTACTCTTCTCCCTTTAAACAAACTGCTGCACTGTAATTGTTAGAGTGGGGAAAAAATGTAAAAATGGGGAGGGCATATCAATATATGCCATACATGCACGAACAAAAACTGAATGTGTAACAGTTGCAGGTCCTTAATTCTTGCATCTTATGAACAGTCCACATATGCCTAATATGTTACTATAAGGATGGTGGAAATGCTGGAAGATACTAATTTTCTTCTGAAATGCAGCCCAAATGGAAAAGATTTGTCTCAAGATGAATACTTAACATACTATATGGCCCAGAGGTTCTACCTGGACCAGAATTCTGTCCTCAACAGTGGCCACTAGGAAACAAAGAGGTAATACACGAACGAGTCAGTAGATGAATTTTCCCTCTGTCCACTTCTGGCTGTTGCTGACAAGTGTCACAGGGATCCCCTGAGCTAAAGGCTGCATCCATACTATCATTAAGAGACAACAAAGTACTTACTCTCCGAATTTGGCTTCTCCTTCTTAACTTCCTTCAGAGTTTGGGTCCGTAACATGTGATGGCACATAGCTCCGAAGTGTAATTTTTCCACAGTTAACTTTTTCTCTTTGTATGAAGACAATATAGAGGGTATTCTATGTCAAGTATAAAGCTCTATTCATCTATTAGAGCCATCTATGCCTCAATCTCGATCAAATCTCTCAATGACAAACTGAAAAGCTCTAGCACATTTATCAAATCCTTGGCAGAAGCCAACCACAACTTTCTGACATCTTATAAGAAACCTTATAGACGTCTGCATACCCTACTTTCTCTTGTTCTACTATAGTCTTTCTGACATAAGTGGTTATTAGCTAAAAGCTCAGTTTGATCTATTACTCTAACTTCCTCATGGCATGATTTGCATAAACTATTTTTCTAGATGTTTGTTTTACATGGCGTAGAAAATTATTAATAATCTTGATCTACATTTACAAGTTTAACTTTTGGAGAGAAGTAGAAAAGTAAATTATTAGAACTTACACAATAAAGACTTTCAATCCTTACTTATAAGAGTGCCTTATGAAAGCTCCATGGGACTCTGCTGTGTACAATCAAGTAAGATGTGACTTTGAAAAGGTGACGCCTCACTTCTTTGGCAACAAAACTGAATGGGGCTTTCCGAAGTAAAGCAAAAGCTTGTTACCAGAAACAGATTTCAAGCTGACTGCCAGCCATTTCAGAACAGGTCTCACCAAATACATGCATAATACATTAACCCTGAGGACACGTTTTTCACTGATGCACCGGACATGTAACAGTCATACAGTTTACTTTGAATGAGTATCACATGCCTCAGATTAAGAGTTGGTGCCTGTTTTCCACCAAAACCCCACTGTTCCTGTATGTTGACAACACCCTTGTTACTCTACAGACAAGATGGGAAGATGATGACAGATAAATGACTGTATCAGTTCAGTGGATAAACTGCTTGTGTAAATGTTCTCCTCTGAGTAAATCAAAAGAGTGTGAATGGCTTCTTGAGTTATCCAGCCCAGCAAGGAGTAAATGCATAGATGGCTCAGCCCAACAGAGGGTATGAAAACTGAACAACTGAAAAAATGAACTTCGAACAGACTGAGCAGGTTTTAACTCATGTGTTCCTTCATGGCCTCTGAGGATGTCCAGCATCATCATAATGAGCATATAAAGGCCAGTAATGCAAATCAGATTTATACTGCAATCCAACTGTGTATTGCAATGGCTATACTGTGTTTGTACTATGATGCCAGTACATGGCAATATCACTCTGCTAAATCAAAATCCCATGTAACTTCAAATATCTTTTGATAAGTCAATTTTGTTTTGTACATTCAACCCTCCCTATGTGAAATATCTAATAGATCATGGTCAGAGACTATTGGATTCTAACACTCTTGTATTTCGTTTTTCCCCACTGAGGATAGTCTTTCAAAGAATCGAAGCAAAGTAATACTGACATATACAGCATCCATATAGGATTATCCTTTTAAAATACATTTTCTTCCCTATTGTCTTCAGTCTGAGTCAAGTCCTGTTCAGTTGGTGGAAACTAACCTTGATTCAGAGCATAAGGTAGCTCTTGAACCAGTCAGGAAGCAAGTAGGGCCACTTTGAACATCTGGGGTGTGAACTGGCCTAAGTGCCACACAAAAGCGTGAGAGATGGAGGCATTCTTAAAAGTGAGAAATTCTCTGTGAGGTTCTTCAAAGAGTAAAATTATTCATCAGATGTGTTTAAATTTCAAAATGGGGAAAATTACTATCAGGCCTACAAATATCCTTGCAGAACATTTTTTTAATAAATAAAACATCTGATATATAGGAACAAATATCTTAGATAATTAAATAACCTGATGAATATTGGATTACACATCTCATATTTGTCTATTAAAAAATCTGTACAGAATAGATGACATAGATTTACTGTGACAAGTATTTAAAGACAGTTATTTTTCTCAGAAAGAGAGGAACTAGTTAATTTTCTAGCACAGTAGAAATACTTTGTGTAAAGCTTTTTACAGGCTTACAAACTTGCTTACAATATGACTTTAAAAGGAAATGTAGGAATCACAGACTCGACAGAATTCAAAGAAAGGTACATTTGCCAAAAAGGCAAGTGAAATTTTAGTTCACCAGGAATATCAGAGTAGAACAAGAAATTGCAATTGGAATACTTGCTAGTATTAAGAAACACAAACTGACGTCATTTTATAAAGATGACCTTTTCTAACAATTTGTTACAGCTCTGTTGTTTTATACTTTCTTGCCACTGACAATTTTTTTATTTTTTGAATGTAAGCACTGTTTTAAACACACTTTCCTAAAAATAACATACAGAAAGGCTTTGTTGATTTAAAAATATTTTATATGTCTGGAATACATTAAAAAAACCCCAACATTCTATTTTAAAGTACATGAAAAAAACCCTCATCTTTTAATGTCAAGGGCCTTGGCTCAAGGAAACAGGAAGCACAGTGCACAGAACAGCACGTTCTATGAAAGTGGTGATGTAAGGATAGGCTTTAGACTTCCACTGGAGCTATGCATAGTACAGGTACTTTAAAAGTTCCCCTAATTTCTAGGATCAGTTTTGAGGTAGTCCCTAATTTTCTAAATGGAAATTTTACATAACTTGTGTAACCTTAAAAAAATTGTGCTGACATTAAAAGTGGAGCATATATGTCATTTCAAGATAAAACGTTTTCTGTAATTTGTCAAAAAACCACCAGAAAATACTTATTGTACTCCTATTTTAATGGAAATGCTGTATTTTTAAAACTGTCTCTTACTTTGCTTCTCAGAAAGTCTGACTCTCCCCATAAGAAATGGGGTAAACAGATGATAACCTTCAAAAAAAAGGTGGTCCAATTAGTTGTCAGAACTGCTTCCACTGCTTTGAAGTGTGAGTTTACCTGAAGATGTTTTAAAATACTGTAAGACTACCACTCAAAACACTTGGGTCAAAATATATTAGCATCACAGAGTAAAATATATACTAGACGTAATTAAGAATTACGTCACTCCATCCAAATAGTGAAAATATTCACCCCATGCTTACCTGCCTTCTTGCCTTCCTGACATCTGGATTTCAATTTTCACATTCATAAAATGTGCAGCTGCTAAAGTTACCCCTATGTTCCATACATCTATGCACAATGCATAGATGTATGGAACAATGCATAGATGTATGGAACAATGCATAGATGTACGGATGTATATCAACTCCCCTTACTAAACTGATCTACTCATAATATATCACTGATGCTTTTCCTGGTCCTACAAAGATTCCAAAAATCTTACAAAGACTCCAGCCTTGATACCCCATTAGGATGATTTTCCTATCATTTAATTTCTCGTGCCTTCTTCCCCTTGTCTCAGTACCATTCTCCGAGCAACAAACTGATGCAAAATCACTCATGAGACCACGTCATTGTCATCTAATACTCCTTCTTTATTTCTACAGCAAAATATGAGGAAAACAAGACTGTCTTGATTTCTTTTGATATTTATTTTATTATACCAAAGGTATGGAAATACCACTGTGTGGTAGAAACACAGCACTGTTCCTTGACAAACAGTGCTTCAGCATTGTCTCATTTTCTGGAATCTAGGTGATTCCTGTAATTTCTCATGTTTCCACAAGATAATCAAGCTAAAAGTGGTATGAAAGTGATAATTTTGCTGTTGTTAAGATCCCACTTCAAGAAAACATTTAGAAAATTTTTTCCTTTTTTAATAGCATGGTGTAACCCACATTCTCTTCTGTGTGACACAAGGGGCAGCTAAGGGGCTTGAAAGAGGTATTAGTCTGCTGTTTGTTGGGTGTTTTTTAGACTAATCTATTACTTTGTGGCCAAAATTTTAAAGCTTATGACCTTTAAGTTTCCCATGCAAAGAAATTATGCTTTCTTTCATTACAAGAGACGCACTATAAAAAAATGGCTGATCTTGGGACAGCCTAGAGCCTATACCAGTAGCACACCTTCTAGATGTGAATCAATACAGAAAACATTGTGTAGATGTGGATGGCTAGCTTAACTTGTACCTTTCTGACAAACGACAACAAAGGCAGAGATACCTTGAGAAGAGACTTTCATCATGCTTCTTTTCAGCTAAAATTATTTTAAATTTAAAATTCCCACTGTTATCTCCAAATATCTATGCTGTATTCCATCTTCATTACTGTAACTAAACATATATTGTTTTGGGCTGTATTAGCACGTGTGATGAAAATGGTTATGCTGCCTTAGTTAGTGCATGAGATATCAGCACTAACCGGTCAGTGGCCCAACTTGCAGCTGATGTTTCAAGACTGTACCTCAATGTTCTTGCAAAATGCATCCAACTCAAATTCTTTTGAGTTTGTTGGGTCTCAATAAGTTTGAACTTTATGAAAGCAAGCTGAAAAGGCTGAGAGTATCAGATCTTTCTTTTTCCAGGGAACATATTATCCAGACTACAGTTGCAAAGTCTGCAAGATGCAAGGTAATCAAGAACTAGAGGAGGCTCCTGTATGTCACATGTGCAGCACTAGGACCTGACTAGTCCCTGCTCGAGCAAGCTGAGCAAAAGATGACTTACTTGATGGAAAAATCATGTTTTATTCAGGGCAGGGTACCATCCTCCTGAGAACATAAGTCCTTCAGGACAGAGTCAAACCAGAAATACAGAACTTGTTGCCATCTAAGTGTAACAAAAGGGAGCTCTGAGGTGGATTTAAATGGAAAAATGACCCAAAAGTATTTAAATGAAGAGTGAGCCTTGGTTGTGTCCCTGTTTTTTCCTGCTTGTATTTGCATAGCATGTTTCCTTGTATTTTGACAGCAGTTAGATGCAGCTCTATGGATCATCTGCAGTCCTCTCCACAGGAATGGAGGTCCTTTTGTTTCCTCCTCAGATAAGGACTCATATCACTGCTTACCCATCCCATTCTTCAGAATTCAGAGAAAAATACACATTCATTAGATGGTCTATCTAATTCCATTATGTTATTTTTTTTTTTCATTATATAGCTACAGAACACACAAAGTGGTGCATTAGTCACTAGGAGCTACTTTGTCTCCCTCATTTTGAAAGAACTTCCAATAAAAAACAACAGAATTTTTCAGTGCAAAATACTATACAAGGATGACTACGTTTCATTTGAAGGGATGAACACAACTGTATCTACCAAGAGCTAAACACAAGACTAATAAGAGAAAAAAAGCTGGCGAGCTAGAGTACAGGTATGTACTCAATGTAAGTTATACCTTACTTTATGGCCACATAATTTGCATGTCTTTAATCTGTAATGTTTGACAACACATTTTATTTTTCATTTTTACAATTTAATTTTATGCATGATGCATGAAATGAAGAGCAATTCTTTATACAAACTAATACAGCGTATATATTGGTACTATAGCATATATAGAGAGGAACAGATTATCAATGCACAACTATTTACAGTTGCCAACTCACACAACTTTATTATGAATGTACACAGGATTTCATTTAAACGTTTTTCACATAAAAACAAGTTATAAAAGTGAAGTACCAAAGTTGTAAAATCCAGGAGACAATGAAAGATATTTTTAAGAGCTCATAGCTGCTTGGGCCTGCTTCAGTTTATCAACACTTTGGATGAATAAAATGACACAGGACATAACTTGTTGTTCAGTGCAGTGAGAAGGACACTAAATAATTCATTCATTTATCTCTCACAGTCTGATTAGCTAAAACTGGACCTGTAAATTTTCTCCTGTTAGAA
Source organism: Eurypyga helias (assembly GCF_000690775.1). NCBI lineage: Eukaryota > Metazoa > Chordata > Aves > Eurypygiformes > Eurypygidae > Eurypyga > Eurypyga helias. The sequence continues at coordinate 29,142 of NW_010247727.1, forward strand.
ATAATTTTTGCCAACAGAGACCTGAGCTTACTCAAGCTGTTCTCTGCTTTGTGTCTCACCACCCTTCCCCAGACTTGCATCTCTTGCATACCATAGCAGCTCTGATGTTTCACGGATGTTTCACTTTTAAATCTGGCATGCATAGCTGAAGGATTCACATATGAAGCTAGAAAGTACACACTTTTCACAAGACAAACAAATTATTTTGGTAATTAGCTTGTAATTTCCTTTTATCTTCTTCAACACAAAGCCAATAAGCACTGTATAAAGTTGCAGAGTCGTCTGTTCTTACTCGGGAATGCCTTTTTCGGATGGACACAGGAGTTTTGCCTGTGAAAGAAATTGAAGTTCCAGCTCCAAGCACAAATAATCTAAATGCTATTCAGTGTAATGCTAAAATTCTTTATGTATACTAAGTGTATCTATATTTTAAATCCCTTTGCAGAATTTTCAACACCACAGGTAAGTTGAGACTAAATAAAGAAACCAATACAAAATAAATACAAAAATTTACCTAGAAATGAAGTAGTATAATCTGTAGAAAATGACAAAGTTATAGTTCATTTTCACAGAAGCGATATGGTTACACAGGAAATTACACAGAACTATGGATGGAATTGCAATGTATTAGAGGACCACTTAATGAGGTCAAGTTCTAGATTTAGCAATTTGGCATGTAGTTGATTCTGCTGGCATTTAAACATATGTGAAGAACAACCATAGCATGTTGCTTAAATGAGAAAGGATGTAACTGAATGTATCTGAACTGGAATGCATAACAAGAATTAGACATGGGTCAGAATGCATGTAAAAGTTATTATTATAATATAACAAAAAATAATTGCTAACCTCAGAGATATTTTAAGATAACCAGAGTTATCTGAAAAAGTTGATTCCTTTAGTAACTGAGGAACAGTCACACCTTTAACACTATCTTAACTATCCCTGTATTTATTCTTAATTTATAACTATTATACAAATAAATTATATTAATGACAACCATAAATACCAACACTATCAACAAATATACAAAATTATCCTGTACATCAAATCAGTAATGTGTTAGACTATTTCATTGTCAAAAATTATTATTCCTTGAACAATAATATCCACAGGCTAACAGAAGTTCAATGTAGGTATCACAGACTTTCTCAGCTCTATCTAAATTTGACTTAAATATTTCATTCTAATCTTCTGAAGCTGTCTGGACACAAGAAAATTAACTTTCTAGCCTTCACAACCAAAGACTCTACTGTTTCCTAAACCAGATTTGTAGCACATACTTAGCAAGAAAGCAATGATTGACTTCTGTAGTATAATCTGAAAAACAAAACAGAAAATATTTGTTTTCCCTTCACTTTTAGCACTCTAAATGCAGCGGCTAACTACTTCAAAGTAAAATAAAATAATAAAAATTAGAAAAAATAAAATTAAAAAAACAAATCAAACCAAACCAAACCAAACCAAACTAAACTAAACTAAACTAAACTTAACTAAACTTAACTAAAGGAATTGCCTGAAGCAGCAAGTCCTTATTCAATTGTTTAAGGAAGAAAAGACTCGTGTTTTAAGTATGATAAAGTGGTAAGTAATTAAAAGTAAACTCAACAATTATGAAATTGCCATCAGGAGTCCATTCAGAGATTTATTCTGTGTTACCCTGTTACTGTTGAGATTAATTAATGTTTAAATACTCTAAATAAAACCCTGGAAAATAAAACAATCTAACGTATTATAATCTAGTTATTTTGTGACTGAGTTACACCATAGCTTGAAAACAAAGGTTTGTCTTTCTTAGATTGAAAACCTAGATCTCTGGTCTCACTAGTATGCTGCCATTTAGTCCAACTCAGTAAAGAGGCAAGGTGAGATGGGATTGAATCTTTAGCTGCAATCAGGAATCAAGAAAGTTGAGGTTTGCAATAGAAGACGTCTGGATTTGATGATTGAGCATGTGTGTTGTAGACTTACCTTCTTCTGCTTTCCTGAGAAACTGCACTGAGCATGTAAAATTCATTTGATGTTTTATGACATATGAGGTAGAATTATGAATAAATTCTATTTATCTATCTTGGGTTTTTTTGTTTTGTTTTGGTTTGGGTTTTTTTTACATTTACTGGAATTCACATCTAATTAGGTTCTGCTTTGTTGTACTTATGGACATGTATGTAACTCACTGACAAAAGTGGGTTTTGTTCTGTAGAAGTTTGTTTGTAGACTGTAGAAGTAAAAACTTCCCTGATTTCAAAAATATTTTGTATGAAAGGTACATTTTTGGAATATCAGATACTCTTCCAAAAATCCATGTCAGTGGTGGGACACACCATAAATGACTGGCCTCAGGGCTTATGGATTCCTGCTTGCCTTGACCAATTGATCAGAAATCTATATTGTGCCCTGCAAGTATCAGGTATATACAGTATAGCAGACATACTGTGCTATCATATGGATATCAGTTCCTAAGGAACTTTTGCATTTCTACACCTCTACATAGTTCAAATTATACTAAATAAAACATCCTAGCAATGTCACAGGATAATTCAATGTTCAGTAGCCACATATGAACATTGTAGTTACGCAGGTAGTTGCAGCTACCTGATACATATCTGAGCTACAGTACTTTTAAAAGAAACAAAAGTTATGAAGTGAAGCTGAGTGAGATGTCTATGGGTAGCTTTTCCACAAAAGCATTTAAAAGATGCTTCTGCCTTCACTGTTCGAGATGTTCCTTTATATACAGGTCAGTGAACTTATTAGAATGGTCTTGCTGTAAAGCAGAATGTTATATGAATGCAAAATTGTATGCATAGTAAAAATTATATTAATTGCTTAGGTTATGTTACACATTGTATATCTCCACAGGAAGTCTTTTGCAGATTAAATGGTGAACTCATTTGTCTGAGTATCAGCATTCTTACTGACAAAAATTATTTTTCCTTTCACAAGGTATATATAGAGTATTTTCTGTTCAGAAGAATTTTTGTATTTTGGGGTAAACCGTGCACATGGAAAAAAAAAAAATTAAAGCTCACAATGATCTTGCAGTTCTTGCAAATTTGAGTAGACACATGTCACAGACTATTTTCAACTTTTCAAACTGCAGCTACACCTTCACTAGGAGAAACTTGCTGTGGTTGCTTCTCCTCTTCCAGACTGTCTGTCTAACCACTTGTGCTCCCACTCTTCATTCCACAAGGCACTCAGAAGAGTAACATTCATAATGAAAGAAACAAGCGTAATTATACTAATGATGAATATCAGAAAAAAATGTTGGTCATACTGGTCAGCTGGAGGGCTAGGTGCACCTCTCCAGGTATGGGTGACTTCAGTCAACAAAATTTTAAAATGGTAACCTCAAATAGTATTTCTGAAAACTAACACTTTGCACCAATATCAACCTGACTGTATGTAATGCTAAAATGTTCCAAAACCCAGATGTATGCAAAAACCTTGGAAAACTCATCTTTCTAAGCTCCACTGATTTCATTGTCTAAACATGCCTCCTACATTTCCCTCTGCAAGACTGACAGGATTACCAAATCCCCATTCCCACCCCCTCTGCTACATATAGGGCAGGATCTACACATAGGTTCTGTACTCCATCCTTTGTAGAAGTAGTTCTGGCCCACTCCCTACTTTCAGCCTTACCTGTCTTGTGGAGAAACCTCTTCCCAAAAACCCATGTCCATGTTGGGACACCGTAAACGACTGACCTCAGGGCTTCTGGACTCCTGCTTGCCTTCCAACTGACCAATCAATTGGAAATCTCCCCTGCCCCCTTCAAGTATCAGCAAGGGAACACACTGGAGTATTGATCTGTAACTGCCTTATCCCATTTCTTCTACAAATGTCCTTCAACAATAGAGGAGAAATAAACACTTATTAGTGAGTATAAACAACAGAGGCCCTTGCCAGTATCCTCTAGAGAAACAGACACCCTGCAGGATCCAGCTCTGAAGGTGTGGAGGGCCAGATTTCCTCGTGTTTCTTTATTGCAGTTAAACCAAATATACTCACTGAAAACACAGTGGCAGCACCTCTCCCCCGCTCTGAAGAAAAAGGAGTGGGAGTACAGGGTCCAGTAATCCTAACCCATCTGGCCACAGCCCAGAACCCAGCCACACACGGTGATACAGAGGCAGAAAGACTAACCCCATTTAGGGCCGACGTTGCAAGGGCTCCTGTTCTGCAGCACACAGGTACTTGAACTTGCTTGAAATGTGCAACAAGTGCCCGCAGGAGTTCAGCCACAGTGGTGTACAGCTCACTATGAGAGAGTTCACCCTCCTTCTCAGCACACTGTGATTGCTAGTTAGGTGAAGGGCAGCTATGCAAAACTACAACAGAGAGATTTTCTGGATAAGAGGAGGGCCAACAGATGGATACACATGACTAAGGACCCAGAAACAGACTTCCTCAAGCAGAGTTCTGCAGCAGTGCTGCTTCCTGTGTTCTGTGCAACTTCTTTGGCTGCTTGTTTATGGGTAACAGACCCTAAGCTTTCAGCCTCAATACTTCGAGCACTAATATCCACTGGATAATTACAGCCTGCCCAACTCCTATTTCTGCCCTAAGTCTTAATGCATAGGGCTGGATGAAACCTTTGTCACTGGGGACAAATTTTGGAGGAAAAGGCCAGGTCTTTTGTGTTCGAGATCTACAGCTTTCACATAACGAAAGAAAAGCAAATAAAACTATCTTTGGCAATTTGCTGAGTTGGATGGAAGACGTGTTTTTTCACCTAATTTTGTTTTGCTGTCTTTATTGTGCAGCTATTTGTCTGATTTCTTACCGGTCATTATTTGTATCCATGCCATTTACATCCTCTGCAACAGAATGAAGACCTGATGGCGCCTCCATTTTCCACTATTGTTTTTCTCTCTGCAACACTAGCTGTTACCAGAGTTAGACATATATAACATATTAAATATGTATCATGCCCCTAAAAAAATTTGACAACACTTTTTATGGGAGTTCTTTTTAGAGACTGTAATCACAGCATTTCATTGGAAAATGCTTTCTAGTAGTTTCAACAAAAGCATGTTTTTCAGCAACTGGATGGAAGCACATTTTTGGGAAACTATGTACTTATAGCTGATGTTTTAACTGAAAATGGTATCTGAAAGCACAGGGTCAAATGGTACAGTGTCAATTATTTTTTTTTTTTAAAAAGACACAAAATATTGTTTGAAAACAACATCTAATTACCTTCTCTCCAGGAGACCACAATCAGAATATTGCACTTAAAACTCTCCTGAAAGCAGTGAAGTTCTGGAAACCCTGTCTTTCATGAAGCATAAGAAAAGCTCCATTTGCTATTCCTGAAGCACCCTATCATTTGGGAATTTCAATAAGAACTAAGAGTATAAGCAAACGGTATCAGCTATAAAGGAAACGTGTTTGTGCAGAACAATATAGGCATGTCAGACAGAAATGTATTTTAAAAAAAGAAGCCTCACCCTGCTACAATAAGAAGATAGTATTGAAACAATCAGCTGAGGTCATTCTATTTAAGGCAAAAGATACCTTCAAAATTACTCATAATTCTGACAGATTGAGTCAGTTTATACTTGCCAAGAAAATTCCTGACCTTCCTTTGACAAAGGCATACATTTTTAACTGAGGGTAGTAAAAGGCTTACAGTAACTGAATCTGGAAATACTACATTTTTGTTTTCCATTTTGTGGCAGTCAGTGCTCCTAGGACATTGTACTAGCTATCATAACCTTTCAAAATATAAACTATGGTAACAGTATTTCACAGACCATGTGCTGTAAACCTGTGGACTTTTGGAAAGGGATGAGAGAAGATATAACCTGAAGAATTAGATAGTATAAGAGGGGATAATGCAAGGATTAAGGTGCTTAGTGTCTGATATCTGGAATGGTCTATCTTCAACAAAGGCTTAGGGGAAAACCAACCAACCAACCAACCAAAAACAAACAAACAAACAAACAACCCAAAAGAATCCACCCCACAACTACCAGCAGGAACTGCAATTAACATTCACTATAGGACATAATTACTAAAGCAACAGCTTTGAAGTAGTGGAATTTAAGATTTTTTGACTACAAATTATTTTCAAATTCTTTATGTTCTTCAAAGATAAATTCACTTGGAGCTTTACAACTTACACTGTTATGACAACATACAAACATTTCAGATTGTCTTAAAAGCCACCTCATAGGCACTAGAAGTGCATAGATTGAATGGAGAGGAAGAACACGCAGGGTTCCCTTCCTCATTCTCTCACTTGCTAACTCACTGATCTTGTGTGTGTCATTCAGCCACCTAGTATTTCCAGCTGTAGCAATGAAGCTCATTCACACTCCTTTTGAAAACCATTTTGAAATCAGACTGCTGCGAGAACAACACTATGCACCCCTGAACAATTTCAGAAACTCTCAAGCTCCCTGTTGAACCTGTCAACCCAAACATATAGCTTCAATGCAAATAGTGAGATGCATGGAAGCTACAAACAAAATTTTACAGCTAGTTAAGTAAGCAATCATAATTTTCACTAAACACAACTGCACATTTGTGGTAAAAATTGCTGAGTCATTTTGCCAGCAAAAGGCAAGACCAGAAAAGAAGGCAGTGGGATGCTAATCAAGACAGTGAGCAGCCTCCATATAGGGCAGTCACAGAAAGGGCATGGCCTCCCTTAGGAGCAGTCATTCCCTCAGTTTGTGTTGACTAATGAGGCTCCAAACTGATGCCAGCACAGGACCAGCATCATTTTACTCTTCCTGTGTCTGTAACTTTTCACATGAAGAACTCTTTATTGCAGTACTTCCACAGAAGAAATTAGCTAGCAGCAAATAACAAATGTAATCCAAAAGGAGTTTGTCTCAGAGAGTCAGAATCTTATTTGCTCTGTTTTAATCATAGTACATATCATACAGTAAAGCAAGGTCTGAAATCTCTCCCTCTTCAAGCTACAGAAGAGCTGTGAGAATCAGTGATGAAGCAACATGATCTCATTTCTGTGCAGGCATAGGGGACAGGGAGCATCCTCACAAGCAGAACAGCCATGGAAAAAAAATAAAAATAAGAGAGCGATGCAGCCAACCAACCAGAGGAAGCTCAAGAACACTTGGGTCTGGTCGATTGCTTCATGATTCTCCACCCAGAAGGATTTGACTGGGGTTGTGACAACTGACAACGCTGAACTCAGAACAGGTTAGCTGAAATCAATTGACCTGGGCCGACTGATACCACATGAGACTTCAGCTTATTGTTTCACAGAACGTGAGATTAGTCAAGGAAGGCATTCATTTGAGTTACTCTGGATTTACCGTGCGACATAAGAACCAGACCCACAACTCTCCTGGCTATAGAGCTTTACAAACACTTCCAGCAATAATATGATACTTAATGTAACTCAAAATAAAGACATTCTACTTCCTAAACTTAACACGTTTTGGGAAGTTGGATAAAATTCCAGAATTAATTCTTCTATTTTTGCCTACTTTTCAAAACTATCAAATATGAAGTGTTAATACATTTTATGCTTGATCACCAAGATGGCCAGAACTTTTTTTCCTGTTTAGTAATAAACAATAGACAAAAATTCCAAAACATGTTTTCTAACATTTTGGAAAAAAGTTCTTGCATTTATCCACCTTAAATGTTTTTGTGCAGGAATATTTGGAAGATAAACACCATGTATTTTGTTTCAAAATCAAGAATGAGATTATATATTTCTAGGGAGTTTTGACACATATTTTTAGTTGAGTAAACTTTTTTTTCTAGTTAACAGAGTACCTGGTTAATGCCACCTTTAACCCAGTAAATCTTCATATAAAATACTTTGTTGTTTTAAAAGCGAATTAAAAAGTAGTAATTGGAGACTGCATAAGCTCTGAACTTTGAGTAGAACCAGACCAGAAGCACAGAAAAATGTATTATTTGCCATCTAAGTACATGAAATTGATGGAACAACAGGATATTAAGAACCTTAGCTTTTGCTGCATAAGTGTACCTATATGGAAAGAACTACACATATGAACTGTTCCAGTTCCTGAAGATAACTCTAAACAATACCCATACGTCCACGATAGCCATTCCACAAAATGCCAAATGAGACAGCCAAGGTCTCTGCTTAATTTTGCTTATCACTATATTAAGACTGAAAATTCTTCTTTTCCTGTGCACTTATGATTAACGCACTGCCTCATTTCCAAGTCTAATCCAAGCTTCTTCATCATAGAAATGTGAATGACTGATAATTCAGCCAGTTCAGTCTTATCTGATTTACAATTCCATGGATTTACAGTTCCATGGTTCAGAGATAAATAGTAATTCTACTACATCCAAGGTTCAATAAAAGAGGAAGGATTGTTCAGGGAAAATCCTTGAATATATTCACTTCATATGTGAAATCAAGACAGCAGCCTATCCTGATTAAATATACTGGAAGAATCCCCAGATTGATCTTCAGCTTACATTACCATAAGATGCTGAAGACTTCTGTCACATCACTTCCACTTTCAACTGGAACGAAACATTGTTCCACTTACAAAAGAAAAATAAATGCCTCTGAGCACCAAACACTCATACAAAATTCACCCAGGACTATGATACCAATTAGTGGAAGAACACTACAAATTCTTAATCACTAACTGCTCTGAGAAACATTCCATTCTTCATTTAGAAGGCTTCTGTATTGATATTCATACCACAAGAGTTGGGATGACATAGCAGTAAAAAAAAAAGATTACCAAGTAGTGAGGTAATACAGTTTACATAAAAGTTCTCCTCAAACCTTTGCACTGAAATTAAACAGGAAAAAAAATCTGCTTCACCTCTACCTAAGAGGGAATGCAAACATGAGAGTAATCAACTCTCATTACTATTACCCTTAGGTTCTGAATACTTGTATTTACATACAGAACTCTTAAAGACTTCAAATAGCCAAAAGAAATCCTAGGGTGAAACATGCCATGACACCCTACATTTGGTGGCATGTTTTTTCCCAGAATTACAGCTGAACACAAAAATTGTTACCTTTGGTACCTTTTGAACCACACCTTTATGCTGAACACCTGTCTTCCCAGATGGATGTGAACTAGATTAATAGAAAAACTCAGTGCAGCTAGCACTCACTTTAACTGAAGATTTCAGAAGGTGCTTTGCATAATAATTCACATCCTGTGATACTTCAGAAGTTATATAGTTCGTAAACACTGTATTATTCCACCACATTACATTATATACTTAAGGAAACTTTAAAAAAATAATAATAAACACATTTGTTTAGGTTCATATTCTCAATTAAGAATGTTAAAATTATTTTGTATCAAAATGGCAGTGAGATTAAAAAGGAAGTGTTTAAAAAGTTCACTCTATGAATGAGATAGAAATACTGTAGTTAAACATATTATTTTGCTAGAAGCATACACAAATCTAACAAAGTAGCATTTTCATTTTTGAAAATGAATTTTGTATTTTAGTGAGTTACAACCATCTATAATAGATGCTGTTGTCATCTTTTAGTTTCACATATCTATTTATGTAACATGACATGGTTTATAGACACAGTCTCTTAAGTTTGTTTACTTACCAACAGTATCACATGGTTCGTCTTTATGTACACAGAAATCCTTCCTAGAATTGGGAGGGAAAAGAAAAATGTGAAAAAAGGCAAGCTTTCAGACTGGTAATGACTGTGTGACCTATTTACAAATATTTTGTATGGCTCAATGAATAAATACAGAACATCATTATCTCCACAAAGAGCAGGGGGAAGCAATTACCCAGGATTACCCAGAACAGTTAAATTTCAGTTTATTCTCAGAACAGATTCAGGAGAGGTCAGGTGGCAAAACATGTACCATATATGTAAATTGCATTGTACGTAATGTCTGTTTATTTCCCCATGTAAGCATCTTGAAATGTAACTGCTCTAAAGTTAATCTTTCTTTCATTTGAAATGAAAATATCTTCAGAGCTTAATAGCAGGTCCAAAAGCAGCATTGTAACCCACCATTTAGATCAGAGATAGAGTCAGAAAGTTGCTGTGCTAAAAAGTCAATGATTAAAATGACTAACAGGAATACATTCTGGAAAAGCATTTCTGCTAGAGCATACCATTCTAGTAGTGGAAGACTTACAAATTAACTCTCAGGGAGAAGCTAATCACCAATACAGATTTTGGTCCAGCCATAGTTCTACAAATAAGACTGCTTAATTACATGAAGTGGAATAAATATTTCATCTCTGTGTTAATCAACATCTGCTTGGGATTCATTTTAATTTCACACTTATTTTACCTGTTCTCAAGACACACGTAACAAAGGTATCAAAAAAGCAAATGTAAAGCTGCTTCTTACTGGAGTGTTTATAACTCATGTTGTAATTTTTATTTGAAGTAAAAATGGGTTTGCTGAGGTAATGCATGAACTGGGGAGGGGATGACAACAACAACAAAAAACCATATGTATAGCATCTCAGCAAAATACAGCCCAGTTACAGGAACATCATTCTGACCTGTATTCAAACGAAGAAATTTCTCCTTTACCTGTACGACACAGAGTAATTGTCTCAGGTTTTAGATAGGGACCATGTGGGCCACAGAGATTTCATTTTTATATTCTGTCTGCGAAGCTACACAGATATACACATAGACCAATACAGATACACAAACACATAAACACTCATTTTCCAAGAACAAAATGCAGGAAATGTTTGGTGCTTGAGATGAGAGAGTAGACTACTGATATTTACCATTTTTACTAATGTAACTACTCTAAGAGCTTTTTGTTTGTTTGTTTGTTTTGCACAGACTCTTCCTACAAAGTGACGTAGACCCAAAAGCAATCTCGAGTCTGGCAATTTCTGACGCTTGTTAAAGGCCACACAGCCAGAAAAGCTGGGGTTATACCGCTTTTGATTCTCAAGTCACCATTGCCAGCTAATTACAGAGTAGAAAAGCAAAACAACACTGCTAGAAAAAAGTCTTGTGAATAAAGTGATGAAGAGACTATGGGAATAGAAGAGCCTGGATATAGAGACAAAGGTGTTGAACAAGAAACTATAATCACATATAGAAGGAAATTCTTTTATTTTTTCAAAACTGGAACAAATTACATTAATGCACTGGGTTACAACACAATTTTGTTTTATGCTATGCAACACGAGATTTATTGTCTTGTTAAGTAACACGGCAGAATGGTTAGAAGTAGCGGAGCAAAAGAACATGTGTAAAGACAATCTAAGGACATAGATTGTCCTCTATGCATACTTAAACAATTACTGTAAATATTAATTAATGTAACAAGTATATTAAAAAAAAATAGATCATACCTTCAAATGTACAAGAATACCATCTGACATTTTAAAACTGCCAGTATTCAAGAGTTTTCTCTTATGTAATAGCTTTGTTCTCATAAACTTCCTGAGCTGTTTTTGTTTTGATTTTCCTTCTTGGCTGACTCTGACTCTGATTATGCTATGAATCCAGAGTTTCACTGTGGGACTTGGAGGAAATGGTATGCTATGATTTGGCAAGACAGAAGTACAATAAACTATTCTTAGTTCCTGATGTACACTGAAAGAATGTAATACCTCCTTTAATTTCCAAGAATATGAATACATTTCATGCATTTGAGACTAGGCTCCTGTAGAACTTTGCAAAAATATCAGGAGTGTTGGCAGTATTGAAATCGCAGTGATAAAAATACCACTATGAAGACAAAATTCAGAATAATTTCATCTCTCACTGTGCACTTGCAAGAATGCATTTTTCCAGAAATTAATTTCACTAGAAGTTTAAGGACAGTATTAGCAGCTTAATAGCCCAATCTTTATCCTGTTACAGTTCAACAATTTTAGACTGCCAAACACTGCAACCTTTTTAGGTGAGCCTGTAATGTCAGTTTCTGTGCAGGGGTCATTTGCAGTCTTCCACCACTGATTTTCTTGAGGAGGTATATTTGGTTCAAACCATTATCATCAGAAAGGTACCAAAAAGCAATGATGTCAGGAAAAGAACTGTACTTCTTGTGGGCATTTGAAGGTAAAAGCAACACTTCCTCCTGATATGTCTATCTCTAAAGTAATTGTGCTAATTTATAACTGTGAATCTTAAAACAATTTCTATCTTAATTCTCACAATCTCCTTATTTTGGGAGTATCCTGGGAATCTTTTCTTAGAAAACATAACAGTATTCAAACTTCATCTTTCTGTCTTCCTTCTATGTTATGGCACTGTATTTTGAACAGGACACTAATTCATCAGAATAAGCCAATTTAAAGGGAAACTAAACAAATACAGACTGAAAGAGGACTACAGTAAAGTGAAATGAACCAACTGTTAGCATATTTATATGTGTATACATATATATAAACATATAAACA
>NW_010247728.1:0-15243 GCF_000690775.1 Eurypyga helias
ATATATATATATATGTATATATAAAGAATGGTTTTAACGTTATTTTGTTTTAATCCAGGAGGAGGCATTTTCCCAAGGTCACCCACTGCAGCAGTGGGAAGAGTGACTCAGACCCCATTTCCTCTATGGAATCTGCTTAAAAATAATGATCCAGGGGAAAACCTGGCTGCTGACACTAACCGTACGACTTCCTGATTTAGCTGCTCTGATCAATAGGTTTGCTTTCCCCAGGTAGCTGATAGATCTTGACTTTTTGAGTCCGACAACATCTTTTTGCGATGCCAGCTGATACAGGGCCATGGGGACTTGTGGGCCCTTCTCAATAGCAGGGGATTTGTTGAAATAAATCAGATCTGGAGTCACTGAGAGGGAATTAATGTGAAATGCCTTGATGTTAGTTTTACAGTCGCCTTAATAGGCATAAGTACACTGATCTGCCTGTATTTAACTCCTATTTGTACTTGAGTGGAATAAATGTTTTCCTTTAGGAAGGATGAATTTTACAGAGTAAAGGAGCTATTACAAAATTCCCAAATGCCCCATCAATAATGATGTGACAACTTGCAGCCTGCAACCCACACTCCTTATACTGTGGTAGTGCCTGAAAGTCCTACTTCATCCCCTTCCCCACTTCCTCTTCTCTCTCACCCCAATTACACTTCTAAAATCTCTCTGAACTGACCGTGTTGAGCACACAGCTGGTTAGACCTCGGGTAGTCAGTCACACGCACCTAAAATTGTCATTTGCTTTGGCAGAGCAGCTCCTGACTTCATCCCAAGCCAGCTTCTTCTCCGTGTTGTTGTGTTGGGCGGTGGAGAACGTCCTCACCTTGATAGCCAAATGGGTTTGGATAAATTAAGGCTCTAAGACATTGGAGCTTGTACTGTTCTGGTATGGACTTGATCTGGATGCACCCTGGGGTTTGGGTTAATTGTGCTAAAGAGTAAGAAAAGTGTCTTCTGGTGTTTTTTAGTGGTAGGTCTCCTCTGCCCGTGAGTGACAGTAACTACTTTGTTGTAGAAGCAGGGAGAGAAACCGCAGGTGAAGTGGGCCACCAGCTGTGAGGCCATGCCAAGAGGGTCACAATTTGATGGGGTGGGCATCCGCGTTGCTCACCTCCCTGCTGCATTGGCCACCAGCTCCTCAAAGCTCCTACCCCTGGGCACAGAGACCAAGGGGGTCCCAGTGTTGGTGGCTGTTGGGCTCTGAAAAGCAGCAGGAGGGGTAGACCCAACAGACTGGGATGAGCTTATCCAGATCCCATGTCCATGAATTCAGCAACAGGGAGGATCTTCTTAACATCTTTAAAACCTCCATACCGTCCTTGTGGCAGGCAATGGAGTGAAAAACCTTTAATCCTGCTCATAAACTGAGGGGTAGAAATTCATGGCTGGGGGGAGGGTTGGAGTCTGAGACAGAACAACCCTGCTGAAACCTGTTTCTTACTTCTGGGATTTATTTTTCCTTTTTTTTTTTTTCCCTCTCCTCAGCTCTATCTTTCAGCTGAAGTTCGTGCGGATTTGTCACAGGTCAGAAAAACTTAAGCCATGATTTGTAGAAGATGAATGGACTTTTAAAATCAATTTTGTGGTCCCCGGAGTCAGTAGGGTGCCAATCACTCTGTGCTGGTGCTGCCCGGTTCCTCTGCCGGTATCATTAGGAGGCGCGGGCAGCATTCATTACAGGGAGGCTGAGTCTCACCACTCGTTAATGGAATTGAGCTGACTGACCTTAATGTGTGACTGATATTTAATTTGAAGTTTCTCTGGGCACCAGCAGGCTGTAACGGAAACAATACGGGCCCAGCGACGCAAAGCCTTAGCCCAAAGTAGATTAAATTTGGTAATTAGTAAAAATCCTTGGGGCCTAGAGGTCACATGTGGAAATAAAAAAAGATGGGTTTTTTCCACTTTGCAGTGGGATGGGTTCCTGGGAATGCCTCGTGTGCCATGGGGAGGAGTGTGGAACAGTCTATTGGCCCTGGACTGGTGGGAAATTTTGAGATGCTGCTGGCCCCACTGAGATGGGTGCATCTCCAGCCCCATAGCCATCACCACCACCCTGGTCTCCTTTGCTCTGCTGAGACGCACAAGCTCTGTACTCCCCAGAACCCTCATCCAAGGGGTTCTCCTTGCAGGTGTGTTACCTGAAGTGACTGGGCTCCCTACAGTCCCCATCTGGCCTCAGGGATGGTCACCAGCGAAAAGTCAGGCAGGGTACCCAGGGTGGACATGGTGATCCCCTACCCCAGTGCTCTGTTGCAGCCCTGGCTCCACTGGGAAACGCAGGCAGCAGGCTGAGGGTATCTCTGCATCTGGGTCACAAACTGGACCAGGCAGGGGCTGTTTTCCTCCCATCCCACAGGATTTTCAAGACTGCAGGAAGAATTACAAACCTCTGCCTGCAGCTCAGGGATTTGGGCTCTGCTTGGCTGCTCTGTGAGTGCCAGGGATAAATGGTACAACTAGGTGTCCGGGCTGGGACCATCAGCCAGGCTTGTGGCCCATTCCCCTCTCCCCATGAGCTGCACTTGCCCCTTGGTGCAGCAGGGCAGGCAGGCGAGGTGCAGGGAAGGGGCTGTCAGTATGGGGCTCTTGCAAGAAAAAGTAAAATTGGAGAATGAGCCCACCATCCCAGCTGTTTGGCAGTGAAAAGCATGGTCCCTCCTTGATGTGGAGCAGATTAAGACGTCTCTCTAGAGCCAGGAGGAAGCTCTGGGCTGATGCAATGCCATCTAAAAGATCAAATAACAATTTCCTAAATGTCTCCTGAACCTCTGGGGCCATGACGCTGTAAAAGGTGCTCTGTCACCCTTTGGGAAGGAAAGTTCTCCACTCCATAAGATGCAGGAGTGATATACGCAGACAAAAGCTGAGAGACCACCCTGGAGCTGACCCAGCGCATTCCAGGATGTGTCTTCCCACTCCTGATCATGTGTGTCCATGGTGTGCAGGACAGAAAACCACCTGCTGCTGGGAAAAATGGTGAAGGCAAGGCAAAAAAAAAGGAGTATCTAGGCTGCTACTCTTAAAAACTCAGCCCTGTTGTTCTTTGGTCCATCTTACTAACAATGATGACACCTTAATTGGGGTGGGAGTCCGGGGTGGGCTGGTATCTCTAAATGCCCTACAAGCACAGGGAGACACTGGCTGGGCAGGGGAAGGGGGGAGTGGCTTCTGGCCCTGAAGCATCACCAGGAGGCAGTGGGGAAGGGAACAGTGTGTCAGCAACCTGTGTTTGTACAAACACCTTTTTCATGGGAGATGGGCAGAGGAGAAAATCTGGTCCTGCGTCCATCCATCACTTCTGCTGCCCAGGACAGCTCTGTCCTCTGCCCAGCTCCCGTCTCCTGCCCTAGGTGCATTCACCAGCCCAGTTCTCATTCTGCTGGGCAAACACCTTGCCATCCCACCCGGTGCTATTTAAGTACAGAATCATCTAATTTGGGTGTGCTGTGATTCGCCATTGCATGAAAAGTCTGCTTGAAGGCCCTGCAGAGAAACTGAAATCAAACAAATTTCAGATGGCCTCACAAATAAAGCTGAAAGGTCATACCAATACCAAGCAGGAGGTCGTGCGTGGTGCTGCAAACCTCTGCTAAATATCAGCCAAAGATTAGTCCATCCTCTCCAAAAGGCCATGAGCTATAAGGGCTCAGAATTCCTTCTGCCGCATGTTCAAACTCACGGCATCCAAAATTGGCACAAGCTCCCTGTGAAAAAGAGGTGCAGCTTTGGTAACAGCAAACTCAAGGGAAAATGTCAGGCCAGTGAGGTATGTGAAAATGAATTTGGAAAATCCTTAGATTTTTTTTTTTTTAAAGCCAAAAGGGACCTGTAGACCGTGTGGCTAGCGATAATTAATTTGGCGTTTGGCCGAGCATTGTCATCCCAGTTAAATCAGCTGCTGTGAAACAAAGCATCGCCTGTCTGCCAGCCTCCCGTCCTGGCTCCTGGGGATGGCAAAGGGACATCTCTCTGATACATCATCGCATCCTGCATTTGTTTGAAAACCTGTTCTTTCTAGAGGCTTCATCTGGCATAAACATTGCCGGTGCAGGAACAGTAGTGGACAGGAATTTCTTCTGGGAAAAGCAGAGTCAAGGCATCAGTTTAACTGGGGGTTAGGGTCTCATGGAAAGAGCTTAACAAGGCTGCAGGCTTCTCCCCAGTCTTCTCCTTATAGTATTGTCCCAATTAACTGGCAAATTCCTTGTCTCTTGTGCTGACATGGATGGCTGGGTTCAGTAATTCTCCCCCAGTCCAATTTCTGGTGTCTGACACTGAGTCTATCACAACATCCAGATGTTCAGGACCAGGAGTTGAGGAGCAGCTGAACCTCACAGACATAAAACCACTAAAAGCCCATACAAGACCCTCTGCAAATGTGAAAGAACCTGTTGGCATGAGACAAGTCTCACCCTGTATGTGGTGGGTAGTGACTGGTCCTGAAAACATGGGGCTGGATGCATCGGTGAAGTTAAAAAGTACCTGGTGTGCAGAAAGCCTTGGGGACACATGCTTTCCCTGCCACAGCATCACATCTTCCTCCCCACCACGGATGACAGCTCACCTGCCTCCAGTCATTGCCACTATTTGTATTTATGGGGCACTTTCCCAGACCTATAAACAATTTACAGGTTATTCTGCACCCTGTAACTGAAACTCTCCCCTTGATTTTGATGTCTCTGTTAGGAGCAGCACCTGCAGCCCCAGGAGCCCAATTCCCTCTGAATGCCGGTTTTGTTTCTCAACAGCACGGCTGGCTTTGGAAAGCAAGATAACGGTGGCAACCTGGTGCTGCTAATGGGCTTCTCCAAGGGGGTTTGCTGGTCTGGCAGGGCTGAGCGCTGCGTAGCCTCCCCGTACCTGCTGTGCTTGCTGAATGGCACTGTGTAGGTTTCCAAGGCAGATGTAATAAAAACAACATCCACGTGAGAGAGGAAAAATGTTTCTGTCTGAGCAGGCTCGGCACAACCACTGTCAGGAATGGTAACAATCATACGGGGAGGTCATCTCGGGTCCCAGTTGGGCCGTTTGCTCCTGCGCATGATGGGAGGAGGCAATTCTTTGGAAGAAAACAGTAAACGGAGATGAACTCGCCTGCTATTGCCTTGGTAACCCTCTCTTTGGGTGGCTTAAGGCTGCCTGGTTTGGCTTGTCCCCTGCTGGGAAGCACTTTCTTCTCCCAGCAGCTTCCCCAAGTCCCCAGTGCTCTCCATCCCACAAGGTCTCCATCATGTCCAAGCAAGGGGCTGATGTGGTGCGAGGACTCTGGACCCAGACCCGTTTCCCACACTGCAGTGCTCATATTAGCCCCGCCTGACTAATTTGATGGGGAGCAGGCTGCTAGAGGTTGTGTTTTGCTTGAAGGAGGGAGCAGACTTTCCTGTCAAGGTCCCTCTCCTCCTCCTCTGCATCCTCCTCCCTTGCTCAAACCCCTCGGTGGCTGGAGAAGGGGATGCAGGTTTGCACGTGGTCCTCCCTCCTCACCCAGCTTGGATCATTCTGGATTTGGTGGTAGTTTCTGTGTCTTTAATATTCACATGGATTAATTGCCAGGGAATATTTCGGTTGGATATTAGGAAAAATTTCTTCACAGAATAGTCTCTCAGCCATTGGAAGGGGCTTCCCAGGGAGGTGGGGGAGTCACCATTCCATGAGGGATTTAAGAGCCGTGTGGATGAGGAGCTCAGGGACATGGGTTAGTGCTGAGCTGGGCAGTGCTGGGGTAACGGTTGGACTGGATGGTCTTAAAGGTCTTTTCCAACCTAAAGATTCTGTGATTCTATGATCTTTAGGTTTTGCAACAGCTTTTCTGTCTGAGGCGTCTGGGTCTGCGTCTTTAGAATAGTTTAATTACTGGCACTTGATCGCCTTTAAATCTTAAAAAAAAAAAAAAATGCCATTAATTGATGGCAAGCACAGGGAGTGCAGACCCACCGCTGCCGTCTTTCCTGCAGACAGGTTGAAGCCAGCATGCACGGATTTGCAGCAGAGACACCTGGCACCAGCCTGATGTTCAGCAAGTGTTCCCAGCTGTGAACCATGCCCGCTGTTTTCTCCAGAGACCCACCAGTGGGAGCTGGGTTACATCTTTTGTGAACGAGGTGGGAATACCTTGCTGTGGTTGGAGGTGGCTTTGGATGCAGGACTGCGATTTGTCCACCTAAAAATTCCTGCAATGGCCTCATTGCAGCAGGAGGGTGTTTCTTCCTTGGGTGCAATCTCTGTGTCATGTCAGGGTAGTTTCACATGGGTGACTCCTTGCTCTGACATCTCCTACGTGCTTTGTAGTGTGGCTTATGGCTGGTGGTGCTCGAGGACAGATGGACCAAAGTCTACCTGTGTGTTTGGGAGTTTTTCTTCCGTTTCACCACTCCTTCATTCAGTGAGTCACTTGGATCCTGTGCAAATCCATACCATATGTGGGCTATCCCATTTCACCTGGACATTGCACATACGCATGGTTGACGGCAGGCTGGGACATTCTGGGACAAGAGGTGAGCTCTGCAGCACGAGCTGCCTACCTTGATTCCAGCAGGCCCCTATATCTCCCCTATACCTCTCCTTTGTGGGGTCTTCTGGGATTTGGGGCAGCTGAGATGTGGGGCGAGTGTGTGTGCATGCTGTTGGGTTGAAAGCCCAGTGCTGAGATGGACAACTTGGTGAAAGGCCATTCTGGGGCAAAATTTCCAACCCTGTAGGGTTGCTTTCAATCCTCTCTCCCAGCACATGGGTATGTGGGTCAGAGGGGATGACACAGTCTATGGAAAATGCATTTTCGTAAGGTAACATCTGCAGAGTCCTCCTCGGGCCACGTTGCACGACCCCTGACCCAACATCAGCCCAGCAGCCCATACCGGGGCAATTCTTCCAAACCTGGCAGCCCCCCGCTGCCTCCTGCCAAAAAACCTAGCCCTGCAGATAACGAAGCATCCGGATAACAGCACCACCTGGATAGTAGCCCAGTGTCCCACTGGGGACCCTCCGATGTCTGGAGCCGGCCATATGAGAAAAATCACTGCTGTTCTCTCTGCTCCAGCTGAGGTGGACTTTTGAAGCATGGCCAAGACATTTCCTTGGCTTTTGGCCACTGGAAAGTAGCTGGCCATGGTAGAGCAAAGTCAGAGTTTGGGGTAAATCTGAAAGTGCTAAAATCCCGGCGGATAGGTGACGAAAACTTACACTCGCCCGGGGGCTGGTTAGATACGTTTGGGCTGAAATATCTGCCTGAACTCTGGAGAAGCCGGAGGTCACAGGGGAACAATTAAACCATCAATCCATCCTCAAAACATTACTGACATTGATTAAAGGGCTCGGGGAATTTTGCCATGCTTTAACTCTTCCTGAATATTAGGTTTAATGTGCCAAAGATCGAATAATCAGGCGTGGTGAGTAACCCCCGGAAATCTCAGGCTGCGATGCGGGCACTGCGCTGGGAGAAGGACACTGATCCTGTTAAAAAGCAGATATTAAAGAGGCAAGATACTTGAGAAACAACACTGGGGACTGTGTATATGAAAAAAGCCTGACGTTATTCAGTATAAGCTGCTTTTCCAAAATTATTAGAAGGCAGGAGAAAAAATCCCACACATTTTCTTTTCCCGTTTTATATGTTTAAGCCAAAAAAAAAAAAAAAAATCTTATGAGATTTAAGCTATTTATTACCAAATAAAACTGCATCTGGGCTGTGTGCTTCTGTGCCAAGTTTTGGCCTCACGAGAGCATGAACGTCGAGAGTTACGAGCCCCTCGAAAGTGGGGTTGATGACGGAAACATTGACTTAACTCTCTCAGGGATGCCAGATGCTTGTTGAGCTATTTCAGAAGCTGGTTGCAGGGAAATGAGATGCTGCCTGCGACGTGAAGCCGTACCTGCAGCATCCTACCTGGTTGCCTCCGGACCACCTGCAGCCCTGCGGGATATTCTTGGTGGAATAAGCAGGAACTTGATTTCCTATTCTTATTGTGGTGGAAAAGTGAGTCGCTTGCAATCAGCCTCCTGTGACTTCAGTGGGAGGGGAAAATACCCACAAGTGGGTGGATTTTCACGCTGCAAGGGACAGCTGTTGTCACCTTCCCCATCCCACATCCCAGAATTAAATCCTGCCCAAGTGAGGGGACGTCCTTTAGGAAACCATCCAACCCTGGTGCTGAGGAGGGGATTTTGGACATGGGTATGTGGTGTCCGGTGTTTCAGCCTGTGTCGGCTGCAGGTCAGTCCTGGCCGCTGGATTTTTAAGGCTCGTTACCAGACTGATAAACCTCATCCTGCCCCTCTCATGTGCGGCACCGCTTTAGCTGCGCGCAAGCACCGTTTCATCTTTGCTCTTTCTAATGTGGAGATAATGTTCTGTCTCCCTCCTTCCAGGGTGGAAGGCACCCTCGGGTTCCTCTCCAAACGTCCTTCCTGGCTTTGGCATCCATATAAGGGGATTATTTACTCCCAAGGGACCCCACCTCCTGCTTTTTTGTAGCAAAAACTTGTGCCTTCAGATGCTGCTGGGGCTCTGGGAGCTCATGGTTTCTGCTGACTACCAAAAATTACTTTCCCTCAGATAGCCTGCCACCTGCAAATAGAACCTGTATGGTTTTTCTTAGATGGATGACTTTACATTTAGCCCTCTAAAATATATATTTCTTGCTGTCTGGGTAGAATTTTCCTTTATGTGTTATTACAGCAGGGCTTAGAGACACTAACTCATGCCAGGACCTCATGCAGAAATGTGAAGTAAGAGCTATTTCCTCATTGAGAAACTGGTGTTTTACTTGTACTTTAAACATAGGTCTCTCTCTCCAGGAGTGACACATACCTATGAAGTTTGGGATATTAAATTTAATAGGGAACAGGATTCCAGGATCTTTGATTTTTAGCTACAGAATCCTTATTCATAAGAGGGGAATTGCTAGGACATGTCGCAGCAGCTGGGGGTTTCCCTGACCTGAGTTCAAGTCTGTCCAGTGCAAAGAGCCACTGAGCTGCCCTGACCTATGCCAGCTCGCTGCCAGCACCCCCCTGCTTTCCATGTGGCTTCTCTTCAGCCCTGGTTCTTGGGGTGGACTGCAGCCCTGGCTGCTGTCGTGGTGCTGGGGGTGCAAACGAGTCCCTGCAGAACACCTCCAAGCAGTGCACAGGGATGGGCTAACCCCCAAAGCCCTTTAGGTTAATTGAACCAAGAGGTCCAGAGGGGACTGGGGGCTTGCAGGGGCTCCAAAAATGCAAGTCCCTGTGCTGAGGGCTGCTCTTGGAGCAGGGGATGAGCTCATGGGCACAGGATAGGACTTTATACTGCTGTATGGGGGACTTGCTAACCTTGTTGCATTCGCTGCATTCCATGGACCCATCTACCAGGAGTGTTTCTTCTTCCTCTTTAATCTTCATTATTTTTTGTACCCTAGCATTTGTACGATGTTCC
Organism: Eurypyga helias; assembly: GCF_000690775.1. Classification (NCBI taxonomy): domain Eukaryota; kingdom Metazoa; phylum Chordata; class Aves; order Eurypygiformes; family Eurypygidae; genus Eurypyga; species Eurypyga helias. The sequence continues at coordinate 9,419 of NW_010247728.1, forward strand.
TGACCTCTGTATATTGTCACTTGGAAGAAGTGACAGCTGCTGAACGGTTTCTGCCTTGCGGGGTGAGGAGGGCCATTTTTGGTGTGCTTTTTGAGCATTCTCTAAAAAAATCAAGAGGGACTATCCAGTATATTGGCTTCCCTGGGTAGCAGGTACCTCACAGGCTGCAGCGTTGCCCTCCTGGCCCCTCTGAGGGTCTCACGCAGGCTGGTAAATGCTATGCACAGCACTTGGCATGTCTCTGCAAGGCTTAGGATGAAATCCAGAAGGTGACCTGCAACGAGGGATCAACGGATCCCTTTGCAAGCACAAGTTCCATGTCCTGACTCTTGTCCTCGCCTCTCACTGCTACGAACTCTATTATCCCTCAGCGTTAGTAGTGGCACTAACGACACACCCCGCACTTGCCACCTCCCTTTCTTTAACAGCCTCTCTGCATGAGGTCAGACAGCTGGTTTTGGTGGCATATTTCTGCATTTGCTAGGAAAAATTAAACTCAGAGCTGTGCTCCACTATCAGATTTCTGCCTTTTGGGCTGATTTGCCAGGGAGGCAGCAATGAAGAAAGGCCGGACAACTTACGGTTGGACTCAATGATCTTAAAGGTCCTTTTCAACCTCAGTGATTCTATGACTGCAAAAACATACCCCTTCTAACTTGATGTGCCGTTCCCAGAAATGATAAAACACTCCACCCATTCCAAAACCTTCCTCCAAATCACTGTCACTCGCTCTGGAGCTGTGTGGATGTGTTAGCTGGGATCTCCCAGGCTTAAGCTGCAGATAAATAGTCAAGCAGAAGAACCCAGCTGGTGATTACATCCCCACTTGATTTGGGGTGGGAGAGGGACAGGATGATGAAAATCTTCACTGGAAATCCCTTTGGATAGACAAGGTATGCTGAGGTGAGAGGGCTGGCACCAGCGCTGCTGATCTTTACTCAAAAGCTGCGAGGAGGGAGGGGATACTGGGGCTGGCATGGCACTGGGGTGCTGTTGCTGTATCCCCACAGCCTTGCATGGCTGAACAGCCCCATCCTCTGTGCTGAGACTGTGGATAAGCCCCGGCACCCGAGAGCCCACGGGGTATGGGCGCACTGGAGGACTTGGCTCCTGCCTCAGCCACTACAGCATGGCATGGGTTGATGCTGAGCGGATGCAGCTTTGAGACCAGGTGGGATCACGAAGCCTTTTGCTTAAACAGGAACAAGAGACAGCTGAGAGCATTGGTGCTTCTCATTAATGCCTTCTGCAGAGAAGATTGCATTTGGATTTTACAACGTCTGGCAGAACTTGAGGGGAGGGTTTCAGTTTGGGCTGTTGCTGGATTAAGAGGCTTCATGAGCCAATGCAACACTCAAGATCCTTCCAGGTCCTTGCAATGTCTGCCTGGGTTTTTTCACCGATGGGTTTGGCTTTTTGCCTGTTTCTGGATGTCCCGCATACCATTACTGGTAGGAGGGAACTGCTGCAAACCCCATGGCTGGTCATTAGGAGCAGTTAAGAGTGTTTTAAGGCAGGTGTTGAGCACTTCCAAATGTCTGGGGAAGGCTTTGGACACTGTGGAAGCAAGGATACATTGGAAACCCAAGTATTGAATTTCCCTTTCCAAACAACTGGCTGCAGCATATCGCTGCCTGTCAAAGTTGAGGGCTCCTGCATGCACAAGTCAGCACGTTTTTACATTCCCAAGGGAAGGGTGAGGGCTCGCTCCAAATGCTTCCCCATTGCTCTCTGCAGGCAGAGCCAAGGAATAGGCTGCTGTCACATCAGGATTTTTAATGTTTTATTTTTAAAATGAGGATGAATTCCTTCCCCTGTTAATTTTCCCATTTCCAGGTTGGGGACTAATTCACATGGATATAACACCCTCTTAGAAATATGTAACCACAAAAAGATGATCTCTTGCCTCTTTTGACTAAAGGGGTCCTTTGCCCCTCCATCTCCATTTTCAACTTTCTGGTTTTTTTAATTGGGCTAACAGTCCAAGCCCTGGAAAAGAGCTGTCAAGCCCAGAGACCTGCCAATGTCCTGGGAAAAGCTCTGATTTTGTTTGACTTCCCCTCTGTACGGCACATAAAATGGCCCTGGGTTACACACAAGAGCTGGCTGGAATGATGGTGGGGCAGAAGGGATGGGGGAACAAATCAGGGCGTTTGGTGACCAAAGACTTGAAGTTCAGGTACTGACCAACCCTCTCTGCCCTCGGCAGTGCAGGAGTTTTGCTTGGGCATAAGGAATGAAATTGCCGAGCAGCCCAAAAATACTGGTGAGACCTGAGGTGTGACCCCTGCTTTTAATGCAGGATTTGAGGGCAAGTGATTCTTCTCGGCTGTTAATTCTCCATCCTTTCCCATGCCTTCAGACCAAACAGAAACGAGAATCATCATAAAAAATTTGCAGAGGAGTTTTGCAACATCTCCAAAGTCGTGTTTCCTCCTGTGCCCTTTCCTGGCAGAAGTGTGGAGCTGGTCCCAAAACTGTGAGAAACAGTGCAGTTTGGGGAGGAAGAGCTGGGCTGGGTGGGAAATTCATGCCAGGCTGCTGGGGCCACCCATCCCTCCAGGCATGCGAGAGCCTGGGAGGGGAGGAGTGAAACTGGGACCATTTAAAACTCAGAAAACATTTTCTTTCAGTGTAGTTTGGCTTTTTTTGTGTGTGTGTGTGATGAACCAAAAATCATAAATACACCCTCAAATGCTGTACATGAGAATAAAGCTATAATTAACACATAGTGTGAAGTATGAAAGCAAAAAGACGAATTTTAAGTGCAGCAACGCTGCTGAAGTGTTTCTCCCTCCTCAGAAAATAACTGTTGAATTCAACACGTTTCTGTGAAACATCATCTTCAACAAAACTTTTCTTTTTTCTTTTTTTTTTTTTTCCTCCTCTCTGAAGCTGCTGAAAAAGGGTTGCAGGAAAAAAAAAACCCTCATCCAGTGCTGTATAAACACCTGTCTTCTCTCCTGTGATGGGTCCAGCTGCCTGTCCGTGTCCCATGGCTAGTGCTTGCTGCTCCCCATCCCCACCACTCAGCATCGCTTCAGCCCTGACACAGCTATGCTGATAAGCATTGGTTGGTGCCAGTTATAAGTGTTGGGTTTTTTTTTTTCTTTGGTTGAATGCTGAGTTTAGGCTCTTGAAGGAGTCCCACCTCGGCTTGTTTTGGGTGCATCAGATTGCACGTGGTTTTACACCACGGTGTGCAGGAGAGGAGATGCCCCACTCAGCGTTAGGGACCAAGGGTGTGTGTGCATGTCTGTGCTCCAGCCTCATCAGCTCATGTCACTCAGCCATTAATGAGAGGCTTTGTTAGGGTGAGAGAATGTTGAATGGGGTTCGTACAAGCAGTCGGGGGTGATCTGCACTCTCCAAGTTCTGTGTTTATGTGGTTTTTGGGATGACTTGAGCTGTGTTTTGCCGTGCCTGCACGGAGGTCCACAGAGGTGGCGTGCAGTCAGGGCTATTGGGTGGCAGTGAACATAAAACCATTAAACAGTGATGAGGGAGCCCATTGTCCTGAACCCCTTTGCAACCCTTTTCCATCACTTGTGGAAGACTTTAAGCATCAGGATGATAAACCTCATGTTTTCACCCAGGACCCATGTTCTCCCAACGACCACAGACCAGCCCTTTGCCCACCTCAGGGTCTGCATCCTGACTCAGTCCCTCAAGCTGCACAGCCCGGCCAAGTAAGGCAAAGGAAAATGTTCCTTATCCATTGGTAACGTGTGTGCCAGGGCTGCTTTTTTCCCGGCCACGGGCTGGTACTGTTGTCTGGTACCTGCTGCATCACACTAAATGCATGGGACGGCAGGCTGCACCCTGGTCTGGATTTGAGCTGGCTGCCTATTATTTTTGGCACGGTTCTTGCCATTTGCTAAATGAAACGAGAAAGCTGTTGGCGAAGGTGCTGAAAGTAAGACAGATTCCTTCCCATCTGATAAATTTTTCTCAAATTCTTTCCTCTTCCTCTTCCATCTACCCTGCCCCAACCTCCTCACCCTGCAGTTTGGTGTCCTGTAACGGGAAGGAGACGGCATGAGATCTCCTTCTGTGCGAGACTGATGAATTTTCATGCAGCTGAATACACCATGAATTTGGTTTATTGTTTTCGTTTTTTATTTTCCAGGTGCATTGTCATCCCTCATTTCCTATTAGCAAGCCAGTTTAACTCATTTAATAAGGGTATATTCAAAAATAATTTGCAAAGGGTTAACACATGGTTGATGGCGCCAGGCAATTAGTAGCTTGTTTGTAAACATGGGACTTGTCCCCCATGTGCCATGTGAAGCCGGAGCTGCTCCCACGATCCTGTGTACCGTTGGGGCTGATGTGACCTTCCCACCGCATCATTGTCTCCAAGGGGGATTTTAATACATGTCCAGGGAAACAAGCTGCAGGCACCTGGGCTATTAAAAGCCTGGAGGACTCTCTGCAGAGTCCAGTGCTTGGAGAGACACCCCAGATGGCTCTGGGTTATAGGGTTTATCTGCCATCCCAGGGCAGGAGAAAGGGTTGTGGGGGGCTGTAATCAGGGTGAAGTGGCCGAGACAGCGTGTCTCCATCCCCTGTCTCAGCCGATTGCAACAGCCAGATCTTCTGCGGCTGCGAAATCTGTCAGTGAGTGAAGCCAGGGCTCTCTAGGAGCTGCCATCTCCCTCTTCTGCCGCGATGGGATTGAGATATATAAATAACCCCAGCCTCCCCATCACCCCCCCGACCCCCGACTGTGAATGCCTCGACAAGCAGGCCAGGTTGCCTTACCCAGGGGAAAAACTCACATGCATCACAGGCAGCTTAACAGCATAAGACAGATTTTGTTTTCCTTTCAAAGGCAGCTGCGCTCCCTGGGCTGCAGCTGTCTGCTCAGGATACCTATCCCCAGCACTAGCTCCGAGCCTGATCCTGCACCCCTTACCAGTAGCCCAATCGCTTCAAAAATATTGCTGCCATGAGGAAAGGAGGTGGAAATAATTTTTTCTGCTTTCTGGGTTTTAATTTTCACAAAACCTGTAGCATCCCCTGTCTCTCTGCAGGGTTTATCCAGGGGCTTTGCATCTTTGAGATGGGTCAACATTTAATGAGCACATGGACCCCTTGAACCTTTCCAAGTGAAATATTGGTAGATGGATAAATTTGTATCATCTGTATAGTCAAATCCTGACTGATGCTAAAGAAGTAACAGAAATACCCACTATCAGACCAGTAAATTTCTGTGACTTGATGTCACAAACCAACCTGCAAAAATATATGAACTTGTCATTTACAGGGTTCACCTGGGGGTACAAAGGAACCTAGAGAATTTTTTTTTAATGAAAAAAGTCCAGGCTGCTTCAGATAATGTATAGAAACAATAAATATAACTGCAGAAATGAAGGAAAAAAAAAAATAGAAAGCTGTGGAAGTGAGAAAGCGGCAGCGAGGAGGATGTGATGAGTTTCCCCGCGGCTTTCCGCCTGCTTCAGAGCCGGTGTGAACTAAGGGTGGTAACGGCGCGGCGGTGAGCAGCTGAACAGGTTTGGCTATCCACGTGCCTGCATCATCTGTTGGCTTTCTAAAAACGAATGTGTACCTCCCCAGTTTGCAGCCTGTAACACCCTTTTCCACCCAAGAGTTTTGGGTGCTTTGTAAATAGCTGTTAAGTGAACTTCCCCACAGGATTTTTAGCTGAGGATCATCTTCATGGTGGAGGTAAGGAGATGGGACTATGGCATCGCTGGGTTGCGCAGCTGTGGGGAAAACAACAGACCCAGCTCCAAGTCGGGTCCTTGGCATCACGACAGCTGTCACGACAGCAGACGCGAGCCAGACCAGTTGGGATGGCT
>NW_010247728.1:15292-20196 GCF_000690775.1 Eurypyga helias
GCTGTTTCCGCCACCCCTTGATCCCTGGTGCTGTCCTTGGCTTTGAGACGTGATGGAAGAAGCTGGGGCGGGGGGGTGCAGCAGCTCTCAGAGCATCATGCAGGTCTGGGAGGTGTTGCCAGTGCTCAGCCAAAGGCACAAGGTGGATGAGACACCCATGGCCACATGGTCCTACACCATCATGCCGTGCTGTAGATTCTTTTGAGCCAGGCTTGGCCTCAGGCATGTCAGAGGACCATGTAGCTCCTCTTTTCCATCCCAAATATAGCCTGCCTTGAGCAAGACCTGATTCACATCTCCGCCAGATCCCACCTTTCCCTCCTTGTGTTAGGGCAAACTTCTAGCCATTTGCAGAGCACTTTTTAGTCCAGGATTAGCTGGACTCAGACTAATTATCTGCCTTTGTGGCTTATCTGAGGCCAGAGGGGTATGAGACAACAAGGGTTGTCCAAGCTGGGACCTTTGGGTTGGGGGCTGTGGTCAGGGTGAGAAAGACAGCAGACCTTGCAAATGTATATGGTCAAGAGAAGAGCATGAGGAACAAATATGGAGAAGGGGAGGAAAGTCAAAGAAGGGGGAGAGGGGGAACAGCCCCCTGCTCTCCTAAGAAATAACACAGTTTAGATACTTGTGTTGAGACAGAAGTCTCTATCTCAATGACATTTAACCTCAACCAGTTAATGGGAGACAACACAAAACGGGAGTAGGTCATCTGCTTTGCTGACACAGAAGTGATGCATTGCTCATCTCAGAGCTGCTGGCCTGATGTAGCTCTGAGCTGTCATCATCTGCCACAGCAACAGCCTTTAAATGAAAGGAAGAGGCAGCAGGACAAGGAAGGAAGGATTTCTGGCTGGTGGGCAAGCCTGACAGCGAGCCCAGATAAAGCATTCCTCTGCGGCTGTGGATATGAGCAGCTGGAGCTACTCATGTCACCAGGAGTAGGACCAAAATGAGCCTCACGCAAGGGGGTGGACCCTCTCCTGCTGACCGGCAGGCTGGACATGGGCACACGTGTTTCCATGTTGGCCTTTGGGGTGGGCCATAAAAATCCATACAAGATCTGGCTGACCTTTCTTCCTGCAAAATCAAAGTATCCCAGTGGCGAAGGATAATCCTGCTGTGGGATGAGGATCAAAACTCTAGAGCTTATTGAGTGGAGAGAGGGTCTCTGCCTGATCCTAAGTAATATTGTCTTTCTGCAGCCACCACTGAGACAGGCAGTGGGGACCGTGGCTCATGGAGGCTGCAATTAGCGGCTCTGGAGTTTGATAATTTCCAACCTCATTGTCTTTGCTGCAGAAATGTCCTCAGAGCTTAGCTAATGAGCTCCACTCCTTGCCCTTGTCCTAGGGAATAAAAACAAAAGCTGGACTGGTGTATCTGGACTGGCTTTTAGCCATGGATTACTCTCCACAGTGGCAGACATTACTGTCTAGGCAAAAAGCAGATTAAATCCATGAATCACATTTTCTTGAAGCATTTTATGGGCAATGGTGGTCAGTTCCAATGCGAATGTCATCTAGGACCAAACCGTGTCTTGGGAAAGAGAAGGAAGATGTGCTAGTGGAGTAATCAGGCACTGCTGACGTGAGATCCCCCGTTATATTGTATAGCAGTGAGTGCCTGCAAGTCACATTCTGGTGTTGGTCACGGTGAGTTACCTGGAGTAAGGCTGCTCAGCTGGTGTCAGCAGGTGACACTGGATTTGCCTTGTGTATGCAAGATCAACAAGTGGACTTGCAAAGCAACATCCACCAAGGCCCCTTGAGGTTAGATATGATGAAAAGAAGAGGGTAAACTTGAAAATAGACGACTCGAGGATGGATAGTTCTGTTGGGCACTGTTATTTTTTTGCCAGGTTTTTCTGGGGTCATGCTTGGCAAGAACTGGCTCTTTGTTGTGCAAACTGGTTTGGTTATGCCAGCTGTATGATTTGATGACTTCTAATAAGCTTAGATTTGTTGAAGTATTCCCCAAAGTCATTGCTTTGCCATCAAAATCCTCATCACCAATTGGATTAGCTGTAGGGAATGAACAATTACAGCACAAGGTAGTGAATTATGTTAAGACAAATCGATGGATTCATTTAATTGTATGGTCTTGGTGACATCTTGATAGTATTTTTCCTATGGAGGGAAACACATTATTGCACCAGTAGGCACCTGAAAAAAATACTAAACCCCTCCTTGTTTTAATTGACTGGTGGTTAAAAATAAGGCAAATTAACTCTGTACCAAACCAAAATGGCTTAAGCTTTCACTTTAGGTTATGTTGGCTCTGCACAGGCCCTGCATGCCTTCCTGCCCTGATACCAGAGAAGAAGTTTGCACTTTCTGGACTGCAGGGAAGTGTATGGCCAAGTTCCTTGCAAGGACTGTCTTGGTGTGGGGGTAAAGAATTTGGGTCACAAGTTCTGACAAGGTGGTCTGCCCACCCTGTGCTCTCTAGTTAAGCATAGCTCTGTCATCAGTGGTTGTGCAGATGTTTGGCTGAATCAGACTAAATCCTCCCAAGATACAGCAAAAGGCAGGAAATCTTTGGCTAAGGTTGCACCAAGCATCAAGAGATGAGAGTGAGAGATGCTAAGGATGAGAGAGGGTTTTTTTGGTCTGTTTTACCTTTGTGCTACGAAATTTGTCCCAGTAAATGTGAGGGAATATCACTAAGCTTCATTGTCTTGTGTCCCCCTAAGCCATTTTTTTGTCTGAAATACACCCTATTTGGGTGTGCAGAGGGATTAGCACTTTAACCTGCTCCAGCACCTTGTACCATGAAGACCCAGAGGTGTAAAGCAGCTCACCCTGACCTTCTGTAGCTGTGTTCCATTGGGAAAATCTATGGCCATTAGAGGTTGAGCAATTCATCATGAGTCGTTCTGCAAGCACCCAGCAAACACAGCAGTTAGGAGACATCTCCCCATGATTGTGGTGTTGCTCAGCTTGAGCAATGGGCCAGGGCAGCACAGGATCCCCATTTCATTACTCAGCCTTTACCTGTCGGTGGGGTACGGTCAACTGGGACCAAGCCAATGGCAGCAAATAGAACCTGCAGTTCCGGGGGATTGGGTACACGATGGCTCATGGGTCTGGGTTTGCAGCTCTATCACTGGGGACCTGTAAGTCTGGTCCCCCGCACCTCTGGTTTTAATTAATAGAGTAGCTTGATCATGCCATTGTCAGACAGCATGAGAAATGAACACCTGAAGAAGTTCTGCTGCTGGTGGCACACACATTTGTTACCCACTGCCTCTCTCAGAGAGGTGCTGCAGGGGATTAGTTTGTATTTAAGAGATGCTGTGTGTAATTACCTATGCACAGTTTTGCAAACCATTCATTTCTGTTAGGTCCTCTCCCGTTGTTTCTCTTGCTGGCATCTGTCTTACTCTGTGCATCTCCTGTTTCTGTACGGATGTGAACAGAAAGCCCTTGGGGCTCCCTGGGGTGCTGTGATGGGCCTGTCCTGTCTACCGGCAGAAGGGACGTCTGAGCAGGAGGCATCTGGGTGAAGAAGATAACAAGGGCACATCTGGCCTGAGTCTTGGGATGAACCCAGTGTCTCTTGGTGTGGTTGTTCCTTGGTAAAAAATAAAAAGAGGAGTTGTTAGGAAGATGTGCTCAAAAGACTGCGTAAAAGGGTAGGTGTGCTCTCCTGGAACCCTCAGCAAAGAGGCATCTCTAATAGTCTCACTCGAGTCTCATCCTTCACCTCTGAGATGCCTCTCTCCCTAGTTTAAGAGCCAAATTTTTTGCTGTGATGCCTGTAAATGTTCCGGGAATGTAAGAATTAACATGCCATTTTGGGCCAAAGACCCATCCAAACAAGGATCTTGAGGGAGGGGCAACTACTGCCAGATGTTTTGTAAAAAGTCTCTGCTACGGATATCTTTCACACCTCATTTCTTCCTCATTCCCATCAGTTTCATGGCTGGGCTCGTAGCAGTCTGAGCTGTGCTTCCCTGCATGCAGCTCACGAGGACACGGGCTATCGAAGGGTCTCAGCAAAGATGCACAGTCTTAATCCTGACTCTCAGAGGTGTGAGGTATCTCATTCATGTCCTGCAGTCAGCGAGAGACAGTTTCTTAGAGCAGAGACTATTTCCTTGACTCTGAGACATATTCAGACAGGCAAAGAAATACCTTGGATTGCATGGGAAGTCAGCAAGCTTTGGAAGTTCTGTGAGCTGATAACCCACTAACGCATATTTTAGATTTTGTTTTTCCTAAGATATTGAGGCTTTTTCTTAGAGTCATGGAATTGAAGGGTTGGAAGCTCATCTAGTCCAATGTCCCTGCAACGAACAATGGGATCCAGCTTCAGCTGGATCAGGTTGTTCAGAGCCCTGTCCCACCTGGTCTTGAATGTTTCCTGGGATGGGGCATCTACCACCCCCCTGGGCAACCTGTTCCGGTGTTTCACCACTTACATCATAAAAATTTTCTTCCTTATACCTAGTCTAAATCTCCCCTCTTTTAGTTTAAAACCCTTACTCCTTGTCCTGTTGCTACAGGCCCTAGTAAAACTTGTGTTCTTTTTCCCGTTAAGACCAAAACAAAGCTGAAGCAGTTTTCATCAGTATACAATTCAATTTGGAACCAAAAAGTAACTTCGAACTAAACCCCATGTTTTGGTTCCAATGTTTTTTTTGAGGAGAAAAGCTATTAGTCAAGATCAACATTTTTCCATGTAATCAACATTAAATGACCTCCCATCTTCTTTTTTAACCCTTTTGGCAGAGGAGAGAAACAGCTGTTTGCCCAATTCTTGCCCCTGATGAGCAAGCACCAGGCTGGGGTGCCCCGGATGCCGCTGGCCCCCGTGACGGCCATGCTCTTCTCTTCCAGGTGCTCCTTTTCAAAGGTCTCAGCATCCCCATGCTACCTCCTGCCGGCACTTCCACCTGG
>NW_010247729.1:0-330 GCF_000690775.1 Eurypyga helias
GTGGGAGGGAAAGGTATCCTTTTAATGAAAGTGTGCCCTATCACACACGCAAATGTGGGAGACTCGTTCAATGACTACATGGAGCTGCTTCATACAGCAGTACATTAGAAGTCGGGAAAAAGTAAGTCAAGGACATTTTGTGGTAAACAAGCTGACAAAGGAGAAAGTGAAGCCGGTAAGAGGAAGCACCAAGAGCTGAAATTACCAATAACAGTTTGCGTGATCAGCGCATGGCCGAGACCAAGTAACCTATCATAAACTAGTAAGATATGTGTGTAACCAATTAGAACTTAGTAAGATACGCGTGTTAGCCTCGTGTAGTGTGCATTA
>NW_010247729.1:430-1518 GCF_000690775.1 Eurypyga helias
GAAAGGAATCACCGAGGGAACTAGCTGTGCTGGAGTGAGTTTATCGCGAGGGGAAGAGGATAGATCCAGATGAACATTAACTGCACAGGACCCATGTGGCGGAAATTAATGCAGAATGGACCACCCTCGTTAGCCAGTGTGTGCTCAATATTGACTTGGGGAAGGGATGTGGAACCAAGAGTGGACGGCTTGATTCAACATCTCCAGGACACCGAGGGAACTAGCTGTGCTGGAGTGAGTTTATCGCGAGGGGAAGAGGATAGATCCAGATGAACATTAACTGCACAGGACCCATGTGGCGGAAATTAATGCAGAATGGACCACCCTCGTTAGCCAGTGTGTGCTCAATATTGACTTGGGGAAGGGATGTGGAACCAAGAGTGGACGGCTTGATTCAACATCTCCAGGACTATGCGGATATGCGGACACTGTTTCTTCCCCCATACAGGCCTGTGTCTCGGCTGTAGAGAAACTGTCCAAAGATCTTAAGCAACTCAGAACAGAGATGTTCCAATCCCCACCTGCATGAGCCAGTGACTCAGCTATGAGGAGTAAGTGTTCCTCTACTCAAAGAAAGGAATACAAAAGGTATCCATCACAGCGTACCCTATGGTTTTTCCTACATGACCATGGAGAGGACATGAGGAAGTGGGATGGAAAACCTACCTCACATTTAGAGGAACGAGTATGTGATCTGAAAGGGAAAAAACTCACAAGTAGGGACTCTTCCAAGAAAATTGTTGCTCCTGTAGCCAAATGGCACCGGAGCACTAATCCATTCTTGCAATACATGAGTGACTGTCAATCCTGTAACTTTTAGAGGGGCCCTGTCTCCAGCCAGGTGGAGGAAAGGGACAACGGTGTTTATTACACTGTTTGGACTCAATGGCCTGGCACATCAGAGCCACAGCAGTATAAGGCTCTAATGGACACAGGTGCACAGTGTACCCTCATGCCATCAAGCTATAAAGGGGGGCAGCCCATCAGTATTTCTGGTGTGACTGGGGGCTCTCAGCAATTGACTGTGTTGGAGGCTGAAATAAGCCTGACTGGGAAGGACTGATGACATGGCATCCCAGAAAGGATTG
>NW_010247730.1:0-235 GCF_000690775.1 Eurypyga helias
GGCGCCCACCACCACACTATCTAAGTAGCTGAATACGAGAAAAATGTACAAGTACAGAACCTGCAGCAAACGCCGTTAAAAGTAACATCTTTTTGCCCCATCCTGTTTGTAGAATTTCCGGGGCCTCATCCCCTCACTCTGCCCCAGGAACGTGAGCTTCATCCTATCGAAGAATTGGGTTGTGCTAGAAAACACCCGGTTGAGGGCAGGGGACATACCAAACAAAACAAAAAAC
>NW_010247730.1:271-1050 GCF_000690775.1 Eurypyga helias
CTATCAAAATAAAAGCCACACAAATAGCTGATAGAGGAAAAGAACTCCAAAGAATTAAATAAACTACAAACTAGTAATAACAATATTTCATTTGTTTTGCTTTCATTTGTTTCATCTCTACAAAATTCAAGTTAGAATTCGGAATCGTGCAGCTCCGGTCAGTGCTGGGAGTGTGAAGTCAGCCTTCAACTGGAGCGTGACGGCCCCCACCCCCCCCCTGCAAACAAACACTACGTTGGGGGGAAAAAAAAACCCAGAAAAAAAAAGAATTGCACACAATTAACCGTATCTAAGGGCTGTCCAGAAGGCAGGTGACCCCCCTCGTCCCCCTGGCATCGGTGGTTTCTCTTTGTTCTATATATAGGAATAACCTTTACGGGAAAAATACTGTACAGCTGCTTTTTTTCGCCTTTCCTTTCGAACCATCAGCCGAACATTCTGTCCTCACGGTCGCAGAGCTGAGCTGCTTGGTTAGAAATCAGACCTGACCTGCACCAGTCCCTTAGGGAAACCGTTAACAAAACCCCACAGCAACCTAAACTTCCTGAGGACTTCATCTGTTCAGGGGGAAAACAAAATCGTGGGGATCCCCCGGAGCCGGAGTGCTCGTGGAGCTGGGGGGGGAGGGGGAGCCTGCAGGATGACAGACAAAAATGATTAGTTGGGTTTTTGTTAAAAAGGGACAAACTTGAGACACACGGAACCTTTTGCTAGGCTGGTAGGCTGACAGACTGGCACTGAAATAAGTGTCAGTGGGATGAACTCCTGCGGCTCGGCCT
>NW_010247730.1:1115-1326 GCF_000690775.1 Eurypyga helias
TGTCCTGTAGTGTGTGTTCCCAGACGGGGCCAGGAAGAGAGAGCAGGGAAGAGGCTGTAACTGGGGGAAAGCCCGAGCTGCTGGGGGTGGCAGGTCTCGAGACGGTAGGCTAACGCAGTGCCCAAGGTATGTAATTGGCCCTCCCTGGCCCATGGACCCGGAGACGCGTTACTTCGCAGCTGGACTACCCCGGCCTCGGCGAGCATCTCCT
>NW_010247731.1:0-8557 GCF_000690775.1 Eurypyga helias
GGGGTGGGAAGCGGAGGCGATGGAAGGGCAGCAGCGCCGGTTTGGACCGGGGAGGGCATCCCGGTGCGGTGTGTGGGGATGGGGACACGGGTGCTTGGGGTGTGAAGGCCTTAATTTGCAGGGGGGTTTGGGGAGCGCTGCCCCCTTTGACAGGGGTGCAGCGTTCCTTTGGGGGCCTGATTCTTAGTGGGGGAGCCCCCTGCTAGATGGGGGGGTGCTGGGGAAGGGAAGAGAGCAGCACCAGCCTGGAAGTGGTATGTTGTGGACTAGGGCAGTCCCAAGTGGAGGTGTCGGAGAAGGGGCTGGAGGGGGAGCTTGCCTTCCGGAGGGTGGTGCAGGGATGGTGGGACACTGGGGGTGCTGACAGCCCTGACTGTTCTCCCTCCCCAGGGAGAGCTCCAGCAGCCTTGACCCGGGGGGCACAGCAAAAGGACCTCAGCGTGGCAGGAGGCCCTGTAAGGTAAGGGAGGTGTGGGGAGAGCTGGGGACTGGGGTGAGAAGGGTCAGGAACCTGTAGTGGCACCAGCTTCACATGGGGGTCCGTCCTGCGATGGGTGGGTGGGTACATCAAGCGTGGGGGGTCCGTCCTGCAATGGGTAGGTCCATCACCCATCTAACACTGGTTTGTGTTGCCTGCCCAGTGCAGCAGGAGCCGTGAGATGCTCCTCTCTGCTCAGAGCTGCCTGTGTCTTTGTAAGTGCTTTAACATGTAGCTGCTGCAGGTGGTTTAAATTCCCTCCGTGTGTTGCCTGAGCAGGGTTGTCTCTTCTCAGAGCTGCCCTTTCGGCATCCACACTAACAATATTTTCTTCTACTGCTATCAGTAGCTATTCTGAAACAACTGTTAATGGTGCTGCTTTGGTTGTAGTAAGAGCAGTACCTCCAAGGTGTGAATTTTCCTCCTGATCATCCTAAGGTTGGTCTAGATTAAGGAAAAGGGTGGTGGTCTAATCAAGATAACTCTTTGTGAGGTTTCAGATCCAGTGTTCAGAGCAAAGCTAGACTCTTGAGTGTGATTATTCATGTATCCTGCAGAATACAGAAACAATCGCCCTTGTTTTCTGTCATGGGAACGAGGCACCAATAATTCAAAATTAGCATTTGCCAGCAGAGAGCTGCAGGAAGAGCCATGTGTGCTCCAGCGATAGGAAAATCAGTGACGCTGTGAAAACAAACTCTAGCTGCCTACAGCGCTGTTTCTCTTTAGGTTTTGGTCCCAAAATCTGCCTGATAGAAAGCAGTGGGTAGAGCCAGCTTGGTGTGAATGGCCTGGATCAGAGCAATTTGAGCTGTTCTTTAAAAGTCAGCTTGCTGAAAATGGGTGTCACCAAGCACTTCTCTTAAATTAAGACCAAAAGGTGGCTCAGTTTTCTTAATTAAAAGTTTTCCTGACAGCTGCTAGGCAACAGAAGTTTGCTATGTGTCTTCAAAGTCAGTGCTTCACTGAGGGCGGCAGATACATGTGTATTTTGGTTAATTAACCCTGTTAACCCATAGTTTCATTCAAAGCAAAGGACTGGGCGCTTTGCTTTTGTCCTGCACACCTTTTCAGTTTTACGTGATGCTCCTTTCCTGGATCATGAGGTATTTTATTTCCTTCTCCTGTTGTTGCTATTCTTCCATATTTTTTCTCCCATTATGGTTCCTGTCCATGGCTTCTGTGTTCCCTAAATCATTTTGTGGCTTTGTTTCTCTTCTCACCTGCCTGTCAGCACTGTTTCCCATTCATTCTCCGCAAGTCATTCATCATTCTTTGCCCATCCTTCTGGTGTGAGTTAGACCGTGCTCCAGAACCTTTTTGTTCTGCATTAACCCCTGGGTTTTGTGTGTCTGATTACTAGAAATGCTTTGATTTTGCATCAAGCTGTTAGAAAGGAGAAAAGGCACTTTCTGCAATCACAAAGACTTCTGCCTGAAACGAAGAGGTTCCTTCATCCTTCCTTGGCCTCTGCCCTGCAGTGTCTGTCTCATGAACCCCCCAGGAGCTGTGAGGTCTCTGCTGGGGGGTACAGAAGTTGGGCAGGAGCTTAGTTCTTGCCATCTGACTGACGATTTGTAGGGTTTTAAGAGCTCCTGGTTTTTATAGGGTACTCTCTGCTTTCTTGCTGCCAGAGGCACTGGAACCATCTGAGCTGTTGGCTGCCATGCTATATCCAAGGTGTATTCCTTTTTTGCTTGGAAAAAGCTTTTAGTGGCACCTTATAATGGTGCTCAGCCTTGGAGGGAGGAATTTAATGAATGGAAAAAACGCTTGCCAGGAGTATTTTTTTCATTGGTGGCTGTTTCAAATCCTGTCTTAACTCAGCTTTATCCTACAGGTGCTGCAGTGGGTTAGAGTAGCCTGCTGTCCTTTCCATACTAGTTCCAGTTCTTCTGCTACCAAGGCAGTACCTGCAGCAGCAACTCAGTTAGTTGTACACAAAGCTTTGGCTTAATTGAAGCTGCTGCTTAAAGTTTTCACGAGTTGTAAGAGAAAACAGCACAGCATGGAGCAATATGAAAGAGTTTGGGCCTCCTGCCAGCAAAAAGCAGTGTCAAGAGCCATGGATCAAGAACGTGCATCCATGAAACCCTGCACTGCCTTAGAGCAGCATCAAAAGTACACTTGTCACCGCAGGCTAAAACCTGGTTGGCATTTCTACCTTCCAGTTTTGTACCTTTTGATGCTGTTCATTTAACAGAGAGTAGAAGATTATTTATTATGTATCCTGGGATTATCTGGCAATATTTAAAAATCTGGCAATTTTTAAAAGAAACTTGCATAGCAAAAGGCTTTTTTCTTACTGCCTTTAGTGCTGTGTCAAGGCTTCTTAATCTCAATGCTGTCTTGGATATCATTAAGCTCTAGGAAAAAAGTATATAATAATGTAGCTGAAGCAGATTAATTTACCTAACACCTCCTCAATGTGCAATTCCTTTTTACCTGTGTGTGAGGGGATTCTGTGTAACTTCAAATGTTTTCCAGTAAGGCTGTGAGACTTAAATGGGAACAGAGAACAGGACAGATCCCTTCATTGTTGCATCCAAGTCCTTGCAGGTGAGGGTGGCCACGCAAGTGGCTTGCTCAGAAGGAGCATCGCTCTTCCACCGTGTGCAAGCCATGAAACACTGACAAAGTTATGGATTAGTTAATGCTTCATTCCCTAATTTTAAAAATTCCAGAGCTCAGTCTGTGAAACTTCAGCACTGCCTCCTGTGGCATATGTCTTGTGTAACTAAGAGCTGTTCTTTTCGGCCAGACCTGACGCTGTGTGAACGGGCTGTGTTGGAGGCAAGTCAGGGCCGTGTGCTGAACAACTGCCTCTTCCAGCGGCCTGTGCACGTACAGGGAGTGAAGCGAGGGGCTGCAGGGCATGAAGGCAGTTTTGTGCCAAAGAAGCTGCTCCTAGGTGATGCTAGGTGTGTGTTTTCAGAGTGCATTCTGTCATTTCTGGATAACCTGGGACCAAAGGACTAAACTTTGGTTTTCAAAACCTGTGAGGTGTTCTGTGTCGTAGCTGAGTGCACTGGGGTTCTCCTTGGGCTGCTGAGCATGATGGAAAGGCACTGCTACTGAAAACAAGACCAAAAAGCCCCAGACCTCTTGCTGAGGGGCTGTCTTTGCTTTGTATTTTCGGTAGACTCTCAAATACTGCAGGCTCACAGCACTTGCAAGCCAACAGGGACTGGCTGGGGGCATGAGAATCCAGAAGGGGAACAACTTGCTTGTCCCCACACATACCAGTTGGGTTGAGCAAGTGCCATCTGGCTCTACACCTGGGAGGATGCCTTGTGCTTACTGCAGGTGGGATGGCTAGAAATTTAGCTGCCAAATCCTCGCTTTCCTCACTGAGAACATGTGAGCTACTTTTAAGGAGTTTTCAACTCAATGAGGCATGCACAAGTGCTTCAAGAGACAGTAAAAGACACAGTTTTGGCTAAAAGTGCACCCTGCTATTGCGTTTACTCCGAAGCCTCTCAATGGAAAGGCTGTACCCATTTGGCCTGGCAAAGTGAGCGTTTAGTAAACCTGATCTGAGAGGCCTAGTGACCTGCTCTGAACTAGTCTGCTTCAGACATGCGGAAAGTGACAATGTGACACACTTTGAACAATAATTTTGTAATACAAGGGGTTGTGTGGCTTTGCCAGAAGCCGGCTTTGCCTGAGCTGCCTGTAATTTTAAATGTCCCTCTGAAGATAAACTGCAGTGAAATGAGAAGTATTATTATATACCTGGTCCTTGCCCCACTGTAGAATCACCCTAAGCTAAAAGTCAAACAATCTTATCTGTAGCTTAGACGTTAATTTTGGGCTTTTATGACTGGATTTGAAGAGAACAGGAAACTGGCTTGATTTTAAGGCACAAAAATTCCAAGCTTATGATGGGAGGTGAAACGTGCGGATTCATCCTCTTCCACTTGCGTGTCGGTATTGCGCAGTTTGAAGTACTTCCATGTAGCCATTTGTCTTGGACTACTTGTGGTATTCGCGTGTATGTGTACCTAAAGGGGAGTAAAAAACAAAAATACCCAAACCACACCTCCCACCCCCCAAAAAAACCCCACCCAAAAAACCCCTCTGCAGAATCCCAAAGCTGAGGGATAAAGTGTGACTTGCAGATTATTCTGAGATGGCGCTTGGGACGTGCACTTCGAACAGGAGTTAAACTTGCTGCCATGCAAAGAATAAATCCTTCGGAGCTTGAAAGGAAGCTGGAGCAGCTGGAGCGAGTACTCTAGCGGTTGGTACCGGTGCCTTTCAATTATTTTGTTTTTCCCCACAAACAACGGCAAGTAACACCGACCAGCTCGGCGTACGACGTGCTCCCGTCTCGCGCTGTGCTTCTGCAATGTTGTTGTTCCCCAAAAGCTTGCTATGGAGGTGCTACACCTTTTCTTGCTCTCCTCCTGGGCTCAGAGCCCTGGGGCTGCACAGGGCTGAGGAGTGGCTGGAGGACATGGGCTTGTCTCATCTCCCCCGTTGCAGGAGGAGTTGCCGTGGCACTGAGAGGCTAGCCTAAACCGCAGGTGTCGGGCAGCAGAAATGCCATCTAGTCCCGTTCCATGATTAGTCTGACAGTTTAACTCCATCTCCCTGTCTTTTTTCCTGCTTCTGTTTTACCTTTGCATACACAGGTTTGCTCTGGGGCGTTTTCATGCTGTTGCACAGAAAACGGTTTGTTGGTTTTAGGGGTATCTTTTCTCATCTCCTGGTGACCTTGGCTGAACCATGGCTCTCACTGAAATAATTTGGCATAAGAGGTGGTGTAGGAGCTGTAAGAGCCTTCTGTGCATTGCATCACTGTGCAGATAGAGGCACCAGGGAGGGGACACAGCTTGTTGCTGAAGGGAAACTTGCTGTTACTTGAATCCAGGGAAATACGAACCAAAACCAGACTGCCTGAATTTCGTGAGCTCTTTTCAATTGGGCTGTCATTTATTGTGCTCCTTATCATTTCTCTTGCTGGAAATTAATAGGAAATTATTGTAACTGATGGATCAACTGTTTTTTTATAATAGCTTTAACCGCTGCTGGTGGAGGTGAATGTTTTATACTTGTCACCTTAGCTGGTGGTGAGAATGCGTTCATGTTTGTTTTCCTCCGTCCCTCTAAAGGTCTCGATGTCGAATGCAGGAAGGCATGTAGTTCATTTAAACGCTTTTTCTTCGGTGCTGCTTAATTGCAAGAAATCAGAAAACAAATTTCCTGAGTACGTCTGCACTCGGCAGCTTTTATATTCCTACTGTCCTCTTAAGGCTGACCTTTCAGATGTCACACGCGAAGTTGCTCTGTGTGCATGCAACGTGTAACTTCTCAGGCACTTAGGCAATTAAAACTGCTGCCGTAAAATTGCTCTTAAAGCCAGTAACAATTTGTGCAAGCATTTATGAACTCTGTATCAACCTTTATATACTCAATAAGAACGTAATTTGTTAGAGGTTACATCCTGTTTAACTGCCCAGAGCCACTATCACCAGGTGACAATTACCATCTTTTAATTCGGCTTTAAACTTTCGGGTAAAATCACAACAAGAGGCAACTTTTTCAGATGTGTGGAGAAACAAGTAGCTGGTAGGAAGCTCAAAAAGTGACCCTTTGCTCAGGGTCCCCTCGAACGTTTAGATGTCATCCTCATGTTTATCAATTAGCTAATATTTGTGCAGGGCTTTGAAGAGGTGAAGTAGAGCAGAGCTGGTGGGTATGAACATACAGACTTGTCCTGCCCCTGGGAGTGCTTTTTCTCTTTATTTTTGACAAGTGGTCTCGGCTCCTTCCCTGCAGACCTCCTGTATGCGACAGGCAGCGTTTTTTCGGATGTGACTTTCATCTGGATGGCTTGCTGCAAATACCAGCTAATAATGTCTTCAGCCAATGCAGGAGATGTTACCTCAGCAGTGACAGTACATCTGGCAGTCTACAAGACACAGATACAACAGCTCTGGTCCTGGAAAGTTTAGGAAGAAGCACGAGTGTAGCACAGCTATCGAAGTTGTAATGCCTTCCCGATTTCCAGGCACGGGCTCTTAACACCCAGGAGAGATGCTGCGTGTTCCCTGTGCTTACCTTCCTGCCGTACTTCAGCACTGAGATCCCCGATTCCGTCACTACCAAAATGTTTGGTGTTTCAGAGGCTGAGAAGGCTTGGATTTGCTTTGGTCATGTTTACAGCGTGTGGCAGTCTGGATGCTATGGCTTAGTGTGACTTCTGTCTGTTCTTGCTCTTTGATGGTAAATAATAACCTTCAGTAAATAATAACCTTCACTAGGCAGAACCAGTTGGAAGAGCATAGCACAGAAGTGATGGGGTGGGTCAGGAAAAGGTTAAATAATGCAGAGCTGCCTAATGTTAGTAAGTTTTATTTGAGGAAGGCTTGTTTAAAGGATGTGTTTAAAGGAGCTACCAGAGCCTTGGGTTTGTAGTATTTCTGCTCCAAAGGTCTTAAATGCAGGTAAAAATGTGGTAATTTACGCTGTGTTTTTGTTGTGCCGGCAGTAAACGTGCTTGTGGGGAGGTTGTAGCTATGAGCAGCTGAAGTAAAACGTGATACATATTAACATGAAGAAATCCCATTGATTCATGGCTTCTTCCCTTTCATTCATGGCTTTTCTTCAGCCCTAAATACACTTCTGTAAGCATTTGGTTTGTCTTTGGCGTTTCTTTTCTGTCTGATGGCTGCCCAAGCTGGTTCCTCTACAGGCCTTTGGGTTTGGAGGAGGAAGTGGCACATACTGACACTGAATTCGGTCCCCGGGAAAGGTGCCACCTCGAGGGGAGCCGCTGCCTCTGTTGAACTGGTTCCACTGTACAGCCTGAGAACTGCAGTGGGTGCTTTCATAGGCACTTTTTATAGCCTTTAACATGGCAAAGGGCATGCTGCACCAAGAGACTGCAGCCAAAGGGCAACAGTTTTTCACCAAGAGCAGTTGTCTGGATGTGAACCAGTACTCTTCCTAGGAAGAGGCAGCTCCACCAGTTCCTTGGGTCAGACAGTTCTGCTGTAATTTGGAGAGGGAGGGTATTTTCGCTAGTAAAATACAAGAACGTGTAGACGTGGTGCTTGAAGACATGGTCTGGTGGGTATGGTAGTGTTGGGTTGATGGTTGGACTAGATGATCTTATAGGTCTTTTCCAACCTTTGTGATTCTGTGATAGATGTATGTGTTGGATTTTTTTTTTCCCTGCTTTACATCTTGTCCCTTTCTGTTGCATTTATTACTCTAAGCAGGCTTCTAATTTTTAACTTAGTCATACCAGGCACTTGTTTGTACTGAGCTCCTAGCTGAAGTGCATGATCCAGACAGTTGTGAAGTTGAATCTTTACTGTAGAAAGTGGGTCGAGATTAGATGGCAATATGTGCACTAAATTAAACATGATAAAAATCCAAGAGTTTTCATGAACACATACTGTCCTTGCTTTTATACCTGATCTGGATGCAGTGTAACAAGTACTGTAAATATATAGGCTTTTTTTCCAGAATTACTGTAGGCTGTGCTCCTGTACCTCTTCAGGAGTCTGGAGTCTGTGGTGCCGTACGTTTATAGTTACAAAACCACCTGAAAACCTGGCCCTATGTTCTGAAGCTCACTCACATGTTCACAGAAGAAATACCACTGCTGAGTGTGCCTGGGTTGAGGGGCCTGCCTTGGGATTTCTGATGGTGGGAGTGCTTGTGCAGCCTCACCTATTAGAGCTTGTAGATGAAATCCCAACCTCGAACTCCATCATTGTATGTGAAGGGTAGCACACTCTAGTCTGGGACAATACTGGAATCAGTTCTTTGTGCAGTTTAAACTCTGTATTTCGATCTTGAAGGGACTGTGATAAACCATGATCATGAATTCAAGCAACCTTTTCTTCTTTAGGAGGTAAAATACAGGAGTACAAACTCTTCAAGGTGAGCCTTTCTTGACTTCCCAGCTTGTTCCCCATAACAAGTGTTGTTTTCTACCTTCTGCAGACTCTTGGGTACTGATGGACGTTTCCGACAGCCCTGAGCGAAACCCTTGCTCTCCCGATGAAGAGGACCAGCAGCTTTCTGATGACGAAGTCCTGAAGGGGAGCGGGTCAGACCGGG
>NW_010247731.1:8588-12157 GCF_000690775.1 Eurypyga helias
CTTGATGGAGACGGTGGGCAAGGCAGCGTCCTGGGAGAGGAGGAGGAGGATGCAGCCCGGGGACTGAGTCACGTTGAAGAGGACAACCACTCGGATGAAGAGGACCGCTTAAGCGAAACCAAGTCTCAGGAGTCTGACAACAACGAGCAGAGTGGGGAGCTGAAGAGCCCTCCGCCTCACAAAGGAGAGGAAGACCGGACAAACGACCTGGGGGATGAAGCATCCTCTGTCACCCGTGAACTAGATGAGCATGAGTTGGACTATGATGAGGAAGTTCCCGAGGAACCAAGTGCTGCTGCTGCAGAGGAGGATGGTGAGAAAGCTGCTGGTGAGGATGATGAGGAAGAGGAGAAAGGAGATGATGCCCATGAAGATGAGAAAAAATCCAGCAGTAAAAGTGACGATGAAAAGGATGGCCAGGATCCTCTCAAGGAGAAGAAGAAAGAAGAGGATGATGGAGAAATAGATGATGGAGAAATTGATGTAAGTAGGAGCTGGGCAGAGTCCTAGAGGGAGAGACCTGTGATCTTCGTGGCTCTTAGCCATGCCTTCTTTCCTCTTTGACTTGAATATCTGTGTTAGCTGAGTCCCCAGAGCACAAGTAACACGCTTTTTCTTCGGAGGTAAGACCATACTACGTACCAAGTCCGAAAGTCAGTGCTAGGATGTCACGTGCCATGTACTGCAGAAAAACTGTGTGTCGAATATTGTCAGAGCCGTCACAAATAAGCTTTGTTCCCATTGAATATGGAAGGGCTCCAATGCTTGGAGAAACTATTCTGCCTCAGCTCTTGGAGGACCTTTGAATTATGCTGACAGGAAGTTACTTAGCCATGGTAAGGCTAAGGTGTTAGCCTTAGCCTTGCAAACACACTTCAGGGTGTTGGTAAGCTGTCTTCTCGGTTTAGGTTGAGAGGCTGTTGCTGTAGCATGGCTGTCATGCACTTGAGACATCGGGGTTTTGCAGGCAGCCTGTGGCCCTAAGCTCGGCTGCAACAGCGTCTGAGTGCTGGGTTTTCAGCAAAGTGCCCTGCACGTGGTTTGGGTGGTGTGCTCAGGGATGAGCGGACCCAGTAGCTACTGATTCACTGCTGAGAACAAATGCAGCGATTTAGAAAAATCGAAAACTGGGTTTAATTGCATTAGCGATTACGGCAAATGGCACTATTTAGCCACGTTTGTCTTTGGGTAGGAAGCACTGCAGCACAGCAGCTGTATTTTACACGGTTTAATATCAATTTCCCCTCTTGCAGGCGGAAGAAAAGAGGACAAAGCGATTCTGGCGGTTAGAGTAGAAACCCTTCTGTGTGTGCCTGCTCTGGTGGACACCTTACTTGAATCTGAATAACAGGAATAAAAAGCACCACGTAGAGAAATGTCCGGTGCAGAGCACCTGGCCAACTCTGCTCCTCACTCTCCATGCCAAAAATGCTCACATGCAGCTGGAGTGGGTTGGAGCAGTGCTGTGAGATATCCTGGTGACCGGGCAAGGAAGCAATAGGCTGTGGATGGGGTCATTGGGGGTGCTTCTTGCTCAGGGAGGGTTCAGATTTGGGAGATGGCATTGCCTTCCAGTCCCCATTGCTGTGTAGCTGACTGGGCCGCGGGGAAGCTCGCAGGACCTCGCTGGAGAGACCCTCCTCCCTTTTTATTAGAGAGTGACACACTGTATTTTTTTATTCTCATGGTGCTTTGACAAGTTCTGGTGCTTAAAAAAGATGATGTAATTTTTCTTCGTCATGCTCGTTCTGGCAGGTGATTTTGTTAAACACTTATTTTCCAAAAGTTCTGTACATTTCTGATTTAGAAGGAATTTCATTGTGTTGTGGGAGAGAGTCCTGGGAGGGTGGGGGAATTCCTGGAGTCCTGACTCCATGCCTGCTTCTTGATTAAAATATGAATGCTTTCCTTTAGAGTGTAAAGCATTCTTGGGAGTGCTCTCCTTACAAAGCACAAGATGAATCTGCACTTGGTTTTCATACATTAACTCATAACAGGGTTCCCAGCTGCCTGATTCCAAGGAGACCTCACAGAAATAAATACTTCCCCTTTTGTTGAAGTACAGCATTTGCAAAGGCTTCACACAGTTCTTTTGAAAGAAGTGGAGTTGAGCTGGATATACCATTCATGCGTCATTGAATGCCATCCCCAGCTTTGGGGAAACTTCAATCTCTGCGTTTTATTCTGCTTTCAGACTCCTGCCTTGGAAGGAGGGGAATATTAATGCAAATTTTAATTTGAATATATGTGTCGTCTTTTAAATCCGCTCTTGTTCAGGAGATTTCTCCTTGTATTGCCCTCAGGAACGCAGCAGAAGAGGCTGTTAACCCATCTCTCTGTAGATCTTCGTTTATCTACAGCCAAGTGATGGTGTTTTCCTCTTTTCCAGCTTCTGAATTAATAACTTTCCTAATCTCTTCGGCATAGACAACTGCTGTTGCTGCCACAGGGCTGCTGCGACAGCCACGCAGAGGGAAGGCCTCCCAAATGCTCCCTCTTCAGATGTTTCATGTGCCACAAACTTCTGTGGCAGTGAAAGGGAGGCAGACCGAGGGAAAGCCTGGCTGCCTTTTAGAATAAATAACTGGTTCCCTTGCCAGGTACCTCTGACAACTCCCTGATCGTGCGTGCCATTGCCTTCTGCATCGCCACCTCTTTTTAGCTGCTTTTGACTTTTCAAGTGCAGCCTAATGAAGCCAGGGAAGGTTGGTTGGGTTGTTTTCTTTTCCCTGGAGGACAAAGACAAAGGCTGGTACTTCAAACTGTCAACAGCTTTCTTCTGGAGGTGTTTTATGGCCGTTATTTCACGCTTGTCCCCTGTGGTTCTTAATCTTTGAAGCAACCTCCATCTCCCAGAATTTCTTCCCGGGGCTGCTGTGCCTGGGGATGGTGATGGAGCTGATTCACAGCTCCTGTGTGGAGCTGAGGAGTAGAAGGTGTCAGGTTGTTGCCAGAGAGGACTGGAAGACATATGTATGATTTTCTTCTTGAGAAGCTTGTGTGTGAGATCGTCGCTTAGCGCTGTAGGGAAGCATTTTGTGGTTACTTACTCTAATAGCAGCCGTCCTTCAGAACTTGACATGTGGATGCACGATACCTGTATTGGGTTATTGCGTTCACGCAGGAATACAACTGTGTGGTTTAAATCGGTAAACGGAAAGGAATTGGCTTGAGTTAAATAGGGATGGCATGAGTGCTGAGCAGGGCACAGCCCAACTTAAAGGCTCTGAAGGGTAGTGGTATTGCCCCTGTGCCAGTGGAGTTGTGGGAGCCGTTGGTGTGTGTGCTGTTACCCTGCGAGAAGGAAAGGTGACACCATTCAGCTCATTGGCCTCGAAGGAGTGTGAAACTACCTCTGACTGCCTTGCACTTGCTCTCAGCTAAAAGTGCACAGCCAGCCTCGTTCAGCTGAGGCGTAAGTTCATAATCCACTGCACTGTTGGTTTTGAGTCTTTACATATAGATTTGGTAGAATGATGCAGCTTGAAACCTTGGGCTGTGGTGTTGGCATCAGGATGTCCATGACACCTGAGGGGTTTTGCAGTGTGAAGCACTGGGACAGGTTGCCC
>NW_010247732.1:0-10840 GCF_000690775.1 Eurypyga helias
TTCTATGATATGATTCTATGATAATTTCTGCTGAATGATACAAATATATTGCCACAGTCTGAGACTCAGCTTTCACAATTTTGACTAATAGAGCCAACAACATTTATGGTGACTTTTTTTTCTAGAACTAAACGCCGATGAGACAAGAAACCCCAAAGCACTGGAAGACACTGACATTTCCCAAAATCTTTGACAAAAATTAATCAAATATACCATCAAAATAAAATATTTCATTATGACATTATGGGAATGTTTCATTAAAATGTGTAAGATGAAACAAAAATCATTCTACTTGCACAGTTTGAGTGCTGAACTGCATGAGGGAGAGGTGCTAAGTGTTATTTTGTTCGTACTGGAAATCAATTCCATCACCTCCTTGTAGACTTGGTGAAACCCAGGGACAAAAACTTCTGTCCTTGAAAGAGACATATCTCTGGGGGAAAAAAAAGAAAAACAAACCAACAAATCAACCAACCAAAAAAACCAACAAAACCCAAACCAAACCAAAAAACAAACCCCCAAACAAACAAAACCGAACAAACAAAAGAAAACCAAAACGCTACAAAAAAAACCAACACCTCCCATCTTTAGACTTTGGGAAGGTTGCTTTTCTCCCCCCTGAATTTGTTAAAAGATTATATGGACTAAGGGCAATCAAGCTTTTCTTGTAAGTGCAAGAATTATATACTTCCGCCTCATGGAGATAAGAAGAAACAGGTCAGAGTGAATGCTTTTGGAGAACTGTGGATGATTCATTTTCTGCACGTGCTGCAATGACACAATGTGTTGTCAGAAAGGCACATCACCTCTCAGGCCATCAGTGCATCCAGGCATCAAAGACAATGGTACTAGACAAAATCATTGCTTTAATTCTAAGCTAATCTGTTTGACTTCTGTTCAGCTCCTGTGTTCTTCCTACAATTGTTCATGAGGCGAAAAGAAGGGATCACACCAGCTAAATGTTTTTGCTACTGTGTGCATGGCTGCTTGGAGCTGTGAGAAATATCCATGCCAGAAAATCACAAACTTGATATTGACTTGTAATAGTTGGTTTAAAATGGCCACCCTGTTTGTATCACCAACACATCATGGCCTGTTTTACACTGAAATTGTTCTGGCTCCTACTCCTCCAAAAAAAAGTGCAACAAAACAATACTGACAGTAAATAGATGCCTGATGACAATATTTGGCCTTCTTGAGTTGAATGAAGTATAATAATAAATTGTATTATTCTTAACATTATTAATAACAATTATTAAAAGCCTTGTGATAATATTTCCACACATGATGGCAGGGCCTGTTAGTAAATATAGTAATTTCATTTTTCACCTCAGCAATTAATACTGCTCCCATTCTTTCTCAAATAAAGTACCTGCCTATACAGATTTAATCACATTCAATTGCTGTGACTGATCCCATTATTAAGCAGGAGGTGACCAAATCTTAAATGTGAGTTAATGATTAAAGGTTTCTATTACAAAAAATGAGTGGCTGATCACATATGTACATATAATTTTGAATTTTATAAAATTAAGGGTACATTCTGGATTAGACTTTCAATAATTTTTGATCTTTGATGTATATGAAGTGACTGTAAAATGACACAAAATAACCCATCATTTTTCCACAATTCAGGTAGCTGGCTGTAAAAGACCTAGAAGATTAAGAAGAATTTAATGCTATCAAGTCAATTAAAAAAACATTTCTTAAGATTCTTGGGTATGACAAAAAGCTTGAAGGCAGGCTACACTACCTGTGATGTGTTTTGCATTTACACTCTTTGTTTCTATCAGCATTATGCTTGCTTATTGGCCCTTGCACAGGACCAAAAGACAGGTCTTTCGTAGATATTCTGAAGGAACATGCGGCCCCAAATGTATTTTTCTCTACAGAAAGTTTTAGTAATTTCAGCTGCAATATGCCAGCTACTTTATTTTATTTCACTGGAAATCAAGCTTACAGTATAGAATATCACACTTCGAAGTTGCATAAAGATGCTACTTCCAGCTAAAGCGGATACATAAACATTCAGAGGGAGTTACTTTAACAAAAGTGGTAAGTATGACTGCAGAAAAAACACTATATATCAGCAAGAGATGAGCTAATCTGCTGGTTCTTATGTTGCTGCAGGGATCCACTAAACCATTGCAGAAAAAAAGTGATGCAAGAGATAGATAAATCAGTCAGTACTCAGTAATGTTTTTACAGTTTTAGGATTTCTCTGGATATTGGAAAACTGGAAAATTTTTTCAAACACTGAGTTGTTCCTTAAGTCAGTTTTCTTCATAGATGCTCTCCAAATTTATTCCAGGTAAACACTGGCACTAGGGTTAAACCACTACGGTGGCTTGGAATAAGGTATGGAAATACATGGTTTTTAGTGCACGTAACTGCATGCCTTGCTTCAATATTGTTTTTCTGGAAAACCTATCAATGGTTACCCCAACCGACATTATTTTGGCCATTGGGCTGGGTTTGTCTTCACCACCAAAGTTAAGAGCCTCGCTTCCTCTGTTCGTACTTTACTATTTAATCAAAATTACAAGCAGGAACTCATTTCACACAACCTCAAAGCCTGCCAGGCAAAGCAAAAAAAAGAGGATCATTGGCGATCACCAGAATACCCAAATGAAAGTAACAAGACAAGTTACCAGACCAGCCCTTAACTGAAGAGATTTATAACAGGACCATAATTATGTTATTACAACATTTATTTGAAGATGTTGGTTACCCCACAAAAATAGTCTTCTTTGCTGTATGTAATCCTCATACATCAGAGCTGAACAGACTTTCAGCTTCCAAACTGTTGTTACGATCACAGGATAGGATTGAAGTCCTTTGGCAATGGCAAAAGAAAACCTCCAAATGTTGCTCCCATATTCCTCAAGGATATTCTTCAGGGACTCCTTTTACAGCTGAAAGTCTGTCCAATATTTTACAACTAATGAGTTGGCAATTCTAGCTTGGACACAGCTACAGAATTTGTTAGCCAGCAGTGGATCGTTGGTGCTGAGCTCCAGAGAAGAGTTTTGGAGACCGGCAGGTTTTAGTGACAGGGGTTCTGCAATCCCTTGACCTTAACATGGGATGGAAATTGGACCTCCACCAGATTGCATTCCAAGAGTCTGCTGCTGAACTCTCCATCCATGATGTGCAGAGCAGGCTCTTTGAACATCACACTGCTCGCTCAAGCCAGCGCCACGCTGGAGAGCTTTATACCTGTTAGAATTAGAAGTACTTCCAGATTTCATTTTGGAGAGCACGCAAAAATCCAATTTGGGATTTTTCTCTGAAGAAAAATAAGCGTTACATGGGATGAACTCTTCTAAGTAAAGCAGGAAGCTGAAGGGACTGATCTGTCTATTGACACAGAAAGAATTTGTTCTTATTTCCATGTTCTTATTCCCATCCTTGAAATGGCCTGGAATTTTTCACCCCAATATATAAAAAACAGGGAATGTATGTATAAAGCTGTATGAACAGAAAACACTTTGTGTTGGAGCATGTGGAAACTTTTTCCTTTTAGAATCACTTATTCTGCTGCCACACTGCTGTGTAAAAACACTAAAATGGCCATTTCATAAGACTAAGTGGATATATTATTTGTTTTAATTAGGTAAGAAAGACACTTCCTCAAAATGAGGATCCAGGTACTTATTTGTTCAGGTGCACTTACAATAGCTGGTACAGAACTTCTTCTGAATCTTGGAAATGGGACCGTTAGTCTTTAAAATACTGGAGCATTTTACATAAAGCACTTAATACTGCAGTGCTCTCTAGTAAGGGTGTGTGTACACACACATGTGCAGAGAGTGAGCATAACGCAACAATCTGCTTGATTTGCCCATGTAAAATACATTATATTGCACCAATATAATTCAAATAATTAATAGTGTTGTTCAGGTCTCTGAAATTATGAAAACTGACTTACAAGAACTGAATTTCAGGTTGATCGAGTGATAACATTAATGATATTGACCGAATGAAAATGTGTATAACATTCTTGCTATTGCAAGCAGAATAATCCATGATGTCAGTGAATAGCACACATTCACTTCACCACATGACTCATTGACAACGGAGTATGACGCTATTTCAGTACAACATCTATCTACTTTTAGATCTTGGTCCTTCAGTATTTCTTGTTTCAAAGAAAAGGAGATGCAGATTGAATTTTTTCTTGCCTTTTCGTCTGCTGCTGCTATCATATAGTCTCAGCAATGACAGTAGTCTCCAAAAGCATGCTTTCTGGATTGTGAGTACAATTTTTAGGGTTTCAAGGAAAGGTAATAATTAAAATGATAAATACTTTCTTTAAAAATTATGTGCTCAAAGCCCGTCTTCTAAGTATTCACAGGAAAAGGAGGAAAAATTTAATGCTTCCTGCTGGAAAGCACAAAAAAAACATGTCTATGATGAAACCTCCTTCCACTGATCTTGTACAAAACCATGCAGCAAATCGGCTAGATGTGGATTTTACAAGTCAAGGCATAAGCGACTGAAGAAGGGGTTTGACTTGATGGGATAGTTCCTGCAGTGATTTATAATTTGAGATTATAAAGCACTACCTGAAAAGGTTCCAAGAACATGTAAAACTACCAAGGGAGTGTTTCGTGGAAATCTAAAATCCGATGCAAAAAAATCTGCACTGTCCAGATGAATTTTTTTCATTACAACCTGGAGGGAAAGGAGAGATTAACAAAATGGAGAAAGGGAATATAATTTCCTGAGTCAAACTCCCAAAGTGCTAGTTACCAAACACAAATTCATCTCCAAAACACTCAGTCTGGAATATCAGATTCTTTGCAGATTTTTTGCCAAGCTTTATGAGTTTGTCTGCAGGAAGCAGCATGTAGATCCAAGCACTTTAGGACTTTTCAGAAGATGTAAAAATGTTCTCATAACTGGATGCCCAATCTGTAATTTGGCAATGATTTCTTTCTGTCTCACATCTTCTTGGATCACAAAATCTTCCAGGTCATTACTCTGAAAAGCTTGATGGAGTCCCCTGCCAAATGGATATGATCTTGGTCAACAGAAAGTACAAGGCAGCTAAGCATTTTTACAGCCCTAGAAACTGACAAATTTAACTCTTAAATTATGCCTGAAATGATAAGTCTGGCCTTACAGTTTTCCAAAAGACCATACTGCTCTATTATCTTTACCCCTTTATTCAACATTTGCTGATATCTGATCAAACTCTGGAAGTGTTGCTAAAACTGTAGGTATGGGCCTGACCCAATTGGCTCAAAACACTCTTTTTTTTTTTTTTTTTTTTTTTTGGCATGTATCTGGATTTATCTGGAGTTATAATCTCACAATTCTCTGTTCCTGGCTATGTCACCCAGTTTTCCTCCCTCATGCACATATGTAAAGGCAGGCCTACAAAGAGAGATAAATTGTTCAGAAACCAGCCTGTAAAAATGCTTTGCTCTGCAAACAAGATGCATGGTGTAGATAAGTATGGCAGGAGCTATGCGATATAAAGCAGTTTATATTTAGGTAAAGGACACCTGGAATGTACATGTGGAGAAGTGCAAGATGAGCGAGGGGTTGTAAGGAAAAGTTTCCAAAAGAATGTTAAAAATGTGTGCTCAGTAATTAATGTTACAGAAAGCAAAGGGCCCCCAAAATAAATAGAAAAGAAATAGTTAAGATTTTCACTATTAGATTGTATGTTGTGTTTTACACAAACTCATTTTCTGGGCTTTAATGATCTGGTCAACCATCAGCAATGCCCTGAAGGCATTTAGTGTCCCTATCCAGAGACAGTAACTTCACAACCTCTTCTGGACATTAACTGGGACTAATTCAAATGTCCTCCAAACTTGTCCTCAAAGATGATCCACACTCTGAAAGACCTTCCCCAACATTCCTGAAGTACAATATTATGCATTCAATAGCTTCATGAAAGTATTAGTAAATGGGTGTTTTCACTCTGGCAGAACAAGCACACTGCAGATAGCTTGGGCAATGACAGGGTAATCTAACAGGTCACTGGTTTGCACTGGTAAGAAGTGTACCTGATTTTCCCCAACTAATTCCATGTACCCAAGCTTTGTTTCACATGATAAATAAATTATATTTGATCAGGCTTAAATCACACTCCTGACGATTTCATATTACCAAAACATTACTAATATTTCTCACAGGTTACATAATTTGAAATATTTTCTTACAGCAATCTCACATCCATTGAAGGGTGTAACAATCTCCTACAAAATGTAGTAAGACATTACTGTGGTCTCTCTGTGCCAAATCATCCTAAATGATTAGAATGATATTATCACTGTCAGCAAACCGAACAAAAGTTTTTCCTGTAGCATTCATCCATTGCTTAATTTTTCCATCTTGCCTGTTTCTGACAAGTTACTAAACCATTATTACCAGCTGGATAGAGCCTATAATAATTTCTCCCACTATTGGTGAATCTGGGGATAAGACTCATTCAAAAAAGTCATATTGTGTCTTCAAGCACAGGTGTGAGCAAAGAACAAGGCACAAACTGCCCCATCCCTAAAGTATCCATGAGAAATGCTGTGATTCATATCTCTTATTCACAGCTCTTATCTTGTAGCTTCTCTACTTCTCTGGGGTATTGCTTTGCTGACCTTTTGTTTCACATAAAGGCATTGTAGGAATGATTATTCCCCTCTCCTACACCAGCACAGATACAGGGTGCGTTAGGGTCCAACCCCAAAGCAGTGTGGTTACACTTAGCTGGTAATTTTTTGTGAGTAGGGCTAAGAGATAAGGTCTGCAATAGAGCTGAATTGACATTTGTTTCAATTCAACAGAAACATAGGAGAGTTTTATTATTTTTTTGTGAAAAAAAGCATCCTTGGTAGTTAAATATTATGTTAAATGTTATTTCAATGTAGAACATCCCTTTTCACACATACCTGAGGCCTCTGTCCTGTGTTTGGCTACTAATGAAATGTACTTTTCTTTATTTCTGTATCAGTCCTTACAGAAGCTCTGAATAAGGCAGCATGGAGATGCTGTCAGGTATTTTTTTGTCATGAGCAGTATCTCCTTACTTGGAAAACAGTAGGTCAATAACATACTGGGCTGCATTAGGCAGACCATTGCCAGTAGCTCAAGGGAGGTGATCCTTCTCTGCTCAGCACTGGTGAGATACACTTGGGGTTCTGGGTCCAGTGCTGAGCTCACCAGTGCGGTAGGAACGTGGACATACATGAGAGAGTACAGTGCAGGGTGATCAAAAAGGTGGACAGACTTTTCTCAGTGTTGTCTAGTAACAGAAAAAGAGGGAGCACACTGAAATACATGAAATTACATTTAAGCATAAGAAAAAAATATTTACTGTGACAATGGGGAAACACAGACACAGGTAGAGGTTGTGGAGTCTCTTCTCTTTGCAGATAATCAAAATTCAACTGGATATGGTCCTGGGCAACTGACTCTGTTCCCACTGAAGCAGGAGTATTGGGCTAGATGATCTCCAGAGGTCCCTCCCAACCTCAATTGTTCTTTGACCCTGTGGGATCAGCAGGACCCCAAAACAATGATCAGTCACCCCAGACATCTGTTTCCCTCCATCAGGAAAGAAAAACAACACTCCTTCTGGCAAGCGTCTGATGTAGAAACTCCCCGTATCAACCTCCTGACTCAGATCCCATTAATAACAGCTCATCTCATTGGTCTCAGAGGGCCAATGTGTTGGCACATACTCATCTGCCATGCCATCTTCAGCATTTCAGGCGATTTCTATGGGGTTAGGAGATTCTTGCCTTTCAGAGAGGCCAAGGCTTTCCACATCCTCTCTTTCTGCTGTTTTGCTACTCATTAGGAAACAGGGTTGTCCAAAATCTTGTCAGAAGCAGACTCTGCTAAGCACAGACTCTTGTGCTTAATTTGCTGCAAAAATAAATCTAATTGGCTGACGCTAGATCCTGCTAATGACCATCAACACCTTAACACCAACTGCTTAGACTGGAAAAAATCATGCTAAGAGCTTTTTTTATTAAGTGAAAAACACAGTGTGAATGACACCCAAGGGAGAACAATCTTAATTTTATTTATTTGTACATTTTCAAACATTATTATTTTCTACTGGTCTGCACTCTGATGGACATCCTTCTGAAAGGAAACTGTTTTCTAATTGCTAGTTTTATCTACTGTG
The DNA here is from genome assembly GCF_000690775.1 of Eurypyga helias. Classification (NCBI taxonomy): domain Eukaryota; kingdom Metazoa; phylum Chordata; class Aves; order Eurypygiformes; family Eurypygidae; genus Eurypyga; species Eurypyga helias. The sequence goes on from NW_010247732.1 coordinate 8,147, forward strand.
CCAAAAAACATTATTTCCAACACAAGAAAATCAGTGAGGCACTCATCAACAACTGCTATAACCTAGAAAATTATCTTGAACCATACCTATTCAAATGAACATTCTCACATTGCAGCAGATTAGCTTCTTTTTTGGTCTAAAAGCTCTCATGTTGCAGATGTTTCATCACCCCATGTTTGTACAGAATCATCCAGTTTGTGGACCAAAATCTCAGGAAGTACCATTTGAGCAAGACCCACAGAGATAGAAGTATAAACTTGCTTTAAATACTGAGATTGCCAGACTCTGGATTCTGAGTATGCATACTGCACACTAGCAGCAATGGATTGAGACAAAAAAACCAAAATCCAGGATGATTTTAATACATAAGTGAAGAACATAAAAAGGTGTTTCAAAATGCTTTTCACAAAAGAGAATCATGTTAAAAAAGCCACAATTTAAATAAAACATTTGAAATATAGGCTTTTCTCAATCTGAGAAAGCTCCACCCCATCTTCTTGACTGATGATATAACTTTAATTGCAAACATTTAGTACAGTCAACATAGGAAAAAAAACCCTGACATCTAAACCCTCTCTTATTTAATCAGGGAAATTTGTGCAGCTGAGAATGAAGGAGTGATGGTAGTAGAAGAGGAGAAGAAATACAACTATGTACTTTGATAATCAGGGTATTCATACAAGAGGGAAGAGTTAATCTGTGCGTTTTTCTCGTATGGTTTTCTATTAATAAGGTGGGATTTTTAGTTTATTATTCACAAGTACCCAGCTCTCCACACTGATGGTAGAAGGAATGAAAAATTAAAAACCAAGACCAAGTGTTTTGAAACAGCAAGTTTCTAAGCATTGCAGCCTCCAAGTCCGTCATAAAACATTATAGGACTTTCTCCCAAACTCTCTGGTGGCTATATAAGGGGCAGACTGGTAGTCCTTCTCTTCAGAGGAACACATGTACTGTTTTTCCAGGATTCCCAAGAAAACATAAGGCATCACAGCTGGGATTCGCCTACTCCTTTCCTGGGAGCTCCATATATTTCCCTGCTCCATCACGGAGCAAGTACCAGAAAAGGAGAAGGTAATTCACTGCATCCACAAAAGACAGTGACAGCATGTCTGTTAAACACTGGTAAATTCTCCTACAAGCATTCTCCCCTTCGCTGTAGAAGCGTTTTTGGTTCTATGCCTCTTCTGCAAATATATGGTATGGGACACAATCAAGCCTCATATTAAATGCCTTGTAAACAGAAGAAATCCCAATTTCTATGTACTCCCATTGAAATACTGTATGACCTTGGATAAGCCATTTGATATGTCCATGCCTCAGATATTTTTTTAAAATGAGGATAATATTACCAATTCAGTCATTTTAAAGTGAAGTGCCAGTAATAAGCACTATATACTGACTTTCTAAATAAAAATAATACCACTCTGAGTCATTGCTTTTGTTAGTCTGAGTGGAAATAGGGAATCTGCTAACTCATACATAACAAAAACAAGAGGTAAATTTGTTTTTTCTAAAGAACAAGGTTGCTGGATCTCAGTTTTATTAAAATGCTTTTAAGTTTGCTTACAAGATGTCTGGGTTTGTGGACAGAAACATACTCATCCCTCACTCACAATATTGTTATGCGAAATTCCTGCAGGGCTGGGGAATGAGCACTTTACCCTCTTCTCAGACTTGCCGGTGGGCAGATCACATCAGGCTACTCTACTTTGGGAGCTCAAATGGTGTGGAAAGTTAAACATTAGTTAGAGCAGCCTTCAGGCTGCTTTAATTTAAAGTGGAGGGTGAGAAATTCAAATTAAGGGTAATACAAATGGTACTCAGGCTTCTTGCGTCCGTCTCTGACCCAAACACAGAAGCAAAGTTCTCTAGAACCAGGCTTAGAAAAGAAAGCCTCTCTTCTAAGAAGTAAAACTTTTTTATCACCACCACAGCCTCTCCAAGATAGAGAATTGCAATAGGCAAGCACATTAGGCTGTTGCACAACGCTTACTTGTAATAGACTGGCATCCTAAACAAAGGTGTCTATAGGGCACATTCTGCTGCCATTGACTTCCTTCTCCCACACACTTATACTGGCAATTTGTCTTTGTTCCAGCTCACTGCTTATTTTAGTTGTCTATATTGCCCAAATAACGCTGTCAAGGAAAGAGTCTTCTTCTAATAATTTCACTTCTTATATATCAAGTTGGTAATTTTTTAACCTGAAAAAACAAAAAACAAAACAAAAAAAACCCCAAAACCCAAACAAAAACCAATTAAAGCAAAACAGAGAGAGTTTGTTTGTTTGTTTGTTGTGATTGTTGCTGTTGTTTGGTTTAGAGGTTTTTTTACTGAGCAAAATGTCCATACAGTTTTACACTGAAACACTGTAAAAGTGTTTGTACCAGCTCTGTTCTAACCAGCTGTCCTCTGCATCTTTTGAGAGGAATCACCTCTGGGGCTGGTATACTCATGAAACCCAAATAAAGCACTGGCCACCACAAAAAGAATAATTTTTTCTAAGAAATCAGAGCAGGGAAGCCAGAATGAAGCACAAGTTGTTGGTAAATGACCACTGCTGGTCCATGACCACAGCCATGTCCTGGTTTTGCCCTGTTACTCCTGATGTCCTAACCAGCTGACTGTTTTCCCCTGTCTTTGACATATTTAGCATGAATATGTGAATGTGTGGTGCGGTTGACACGCTGG
>NW_010247733.1:0-2536 GCF_000690775.1 Eurypyga helias
CACACATACGCACATACATATATATGTATTTGCACACAGGCACGTAAAAAACCCCCTGCTTAGCCAAATAAATGTAAACGAAATTTGAAAAAGGGGGAGGTGGATCCAACCGCTAGACTGCTCAGATGCGGCTTTTGTGTGCGGAGGGATATTTTAGTGACTTTCTGGGCGAGTCCCTCCCGAGGAACGAAAGGCGGCTGCACAATGCACTTGCGGGATGCGCCTCCCTGCTCGGCACAGCGCAGCGCGAATGCGACCGCACTTTACCAGAGCCGGTACCGAAAATCCCTCTCGTAGGCAAGCCTACGCTCCTCAGTTAAAAAAGACACGTCAAAAGAAATCTTTAAATGCACGTTTTTCTGAACGGAAACCGACTCCATTCTCGAATGTGACAGAAAATGCACATCTGCTTTTAAAAAGTGAAACAATTTGACTCAGCCTACACAGGACTATAATTAGTTTAAATTAAGAAAGAAATTAGATTCACAAATAAAATATAATTGGACAACTGACTCTATGAAAAAAGAAAACGAGGTCTATTAAACTTTATTGGGTTTCCCAAAGGTTAATGATACCAATTTCAATATTAGGAGTGTGGTAAATGAAGTAAAATATAAAGTATAAAATGGAAATAGTTATTTTCTAACAGCACATCAAAGAAATTCTTAGGAAGAAAGACAAAGTGTTTTAATGGCCTCAGCATAATCTTAAACGGATGCTAATAGCTCGAGACTGCTGATAAAAACAGTTTAATAGAGTGGCAATTTAAATATTTTTTACAATAATGTTCGTAGTTTAAAAAGTAATCAGATCAACATAACCTTCTTAATTAACACTTCAAAATGATTAACATTATGTAATCTAAGGCAAAATAATTTATGTAAAATGTATTTACTTCACAATCCGATGTATCACTGCTCCTTGACCAAATTGAAATTAAACAGTAATTGGTTTATGTTCTTATACGAGTACTTCACAGTTTTCTTTATAGTTAACAGATTGCCTACACATTCCTTGCTGTATGTGGGTTCCACGCTGATTAAGGAATGCTCCAAATAGTTAATTTATAGCAGCTGTATATGTTTTTAAGGGTTTTAGATGCTAGGATAAATCACCTCTTCCCTCATTTTAGATCTATATTTAATGTATATGGTACATTTAAATAATTATTAAAGCGGCTGGTGCTTAAATGGGAGTCCAATTCCATGTCTGATATTGCTGTGCTTTTCAGGCTGGTGTAATAAAACCATTCTTTTTATAGCGTGCCATTATTAGAAACCAATTTCAGAATTATTTATAACCTGGAATGGCTTATTAAGCAGCAATGCGAGAATCATGCAAATTATGCGATCAAATGCAATATAATAAGCATAATCATTAGTCTCTAGCACGGATTAATTAACTTTCAATATTTTATTTACATAAAAACCAAATCAGTGAAATAACTTCTGCACAGTCAGGCTTGCCTTTCAATATTTTATACGAACAAAAATAATGTGCTGTAATTCCATTGACCGTGTCCCCCACAATGGTCCCGTCACCTGCCACATCTTAATAGGGGACAAGCTGAGAGTATTTTCTAGTTTTCTAATGGAATGAGAAATTGCATTTTCTTCCTCTCCCAGCACTATTAAAGTGTAATGAATTCGGCCCAGAGTTCACGGCTGGCTGATCGAAATGAACCTGAGATCTGAGCTTTAATACAGCTCTCCAGATTTCCTACCAAATCTTCACATTAATCATCTGCTGGATTCCAATGAGATCTTCATAAAGCTTCGGCTCCTGGGGAAAAAGGGAAAAAAAAAAAAAAAAAGAAGAGGAAAAACAAAAAGCGATATTCTCTCCCCTTCTCTCTCTCTCTAACCCATTTATAGCTGGGGAATTAAATGGGCTATATATTTTAAAATACATTTACAGTATGTCTATATTACTGTAACAGCACACATCATCAAGGTAGATTTTTGGATTCCAACCTCCATTAGATTCTCACTGTTGTATTAATAATTTTCAGGGGCTAGTTGCATTTTAAAAGGAGTCCAAAGTTGCCAAACGCTCGCTGCTAATATATTTATAGGGTTGTCATGTGTGCATTTTCAAAATCTCCCCCAGGTTTTCTTTGCGTTTTAATCTGTCATGCACTAGTTTTCAACTGGAAACATTCACATTTTAAAAGCATATGCAGCGGCAGCTATGAGCTGAGGCGTTCAGACCTGATGGAGATTCTTTACAACACCAGTAAACCATGACACATAAAAAGATGTTGTAGCCGCAATTTAACTATTAACCCTAAAACATAATTGAACGTGATTTTTTTCGCTTATTCATGTAACATTTAGGTCCTTAAAGGCTGTTCATTGCCTGTTCAGGGACGCCCGGGTTGCTCATCCCGGGAACGCCGCATGAACCCGCTCCTCTGGATTTCAAGCGGGACCGGCTTTTCCCCCCCCGGCAACTGCGCCGGTGCTCGCGGCTCGGGAGCGCTCCCACGCCGGGGCAAGAGCCGTGGGCCGGTCGTTAATTTTTTGTGTTACGGGTC
>NW_010247734.1:0-1230 GCF_000690775.1 Eurypyga helias
ATGCTTCCGAGGGCGGACACCACCGTCTCCGGAGGAGCGCCTCAAGCACCTCTGGCAGCGACCCGACCGCGACACAGGCCTGCGTCCGCCAAAAGCGTCACCAGTGGCAACCCTGCAACAAAAGGTCTGGCCGGAGCAATTCCAGGAAGGTAACTCCAAGCCCAACAGCACGGCTGCTTGGCTCCCCACATCAGTAGGGAATCACTAGGGATGGAGCCACCTCTGCTCCTACCAGGGCCGAACCGTGGCGGAAGCGTGACACGACAGGTCATCGTCACCACGTGAAGCCGCCGTCTCATCTAATAAAATTACCAACTGTAAATCTTTTAAAAGCTATTTTATTTACCTTAAAGGCGAGAAACTGATTGGTCGTACAAAATATTATCATACATTTGACGTAAAGTCTTCAGTCCGAACCAAAACCAAACACCTTGTCCCCGTAAGGAGACGAGGATGTCACGTCACCCCTCTGACACCTCCCCTACCTCAGCTGCTGCAGCGCAGCCTACGGTCAGCGGACCCCGCCGTCACCACACCTTCCGTTAACGCCGCCGGAAGCGAGACACGAGCACAGGGTACGCCTTAACACCTCCGCCCATGTTTCAGGAAGAAAGCGGGAGCCAGAAAGGACACCGCAACTCCGAGTCTGGCGTTGGCCAACAGATCGGTGGGCGGTTCGCAGGGGGTTTTGGGTAGCTCCGGGATTCGCTTCCGCTCAACGCCAGACCCGATGGTTAAAGGGCCCCAGTGGAAGCGCTCTAGGTTGGGCTAAACCCTTTCTACATAAGCCACCCGGAGCAGACGTCGTTCCGAACACCCGTGTCACCAACAGCGCGCTCTCCCGCCACAGCGGCGTTCAGTCACGGAGCTGCGAAGGCCGGGTTTCACAAAAACGGGTTCATTTTAAAGCAGGACTTCATTTATTTCCTTATCTTTTACACCCACTGGAGGTAAAGGCTATTTTGCAAACCCCTTCTCATTGCAAGAAAAGTTTCGGTACCCAAATCAGTCACTTCCAAACACACAAGCGGAAAAAAAGGTTGGGTGTGTGTGTGGATTTTTGTATGTAGGTTTTTGGGGGGGGTTGGTTTGGTTTTGTTTCCTAGTCGTAATCGTTTGCAAGTTGCCTATCAAACTCTGCCTTTTCTGGTCAGATGAGGGAGGCTGGTTTTTCCCAGCGCGGGCTCGCCAGGTTGGGCTGCGGCGCGGAGGCTGCAGCGAGGCCGGCGG
>NW_010247735.1:0-237 GCF_000690775.1 Eurypyga helias
GGCCCCCGCCCGCCTGCCCCGGGATAAGGCACCAAGGAGCCGGGACCTGCGCGGGTCCGAGGCGCCTTCCAGCGCGTGAAATTGAGCAGGAATACGGGTGAGGCTTATATTACTGTATTTAGACCGTCAATAACTTAAAAATACAGCGACAATGTACATTCTTTTTACACGTTCTGTTTGGTTTGTATTCGTCAGACATTCTCTTCGTGTCTAAAAGAGCCAGGAGGGGACGGTGCA
>NW_010247735.1:268-1903 GCF_000690775.1 Eurypyga helias
TGGCTCTGGGCTGTAGAAAGCGCATACGGACCGACAGTGGCAAATCTATTCCATACTGCAGCCTGGGGAAAGAACCCGGGGTCTTACAAAAGTACAGTTAGAAATAGTAACCCTGAGGAACAAAACCAAAACGAAACAAAATGTCGCATTATAAAGAACTCAAACGGTTATTTACATTCACAACCTCAAGATTAAACCCTTTTGGAGAACAAAGCCTATAAGCTCTAATGCTAAATAAATACCGTCTAGTTCTCAGGTAGTTTTCAAAGGTACTAAAAATCAGAAGATTTTTTTCATACCTCCGGACTACAAAATCTGGTATACAAAATTATGTCTAATCACTTTAAGGCTAATATACATTTAATGCAGGAAAATGATAGGCGGCATCTGAAACGCAAGTATTTCAATGCTTAAAAAACATTACGTTAGGATTCATCCAGAAAACAGCAATTTGGGGGATCATTTCTCAAATAATTCCTACTCGGAGCAAAATTTTGGACACCATGTCTACAGATATTTAAATAACGTATTTACAGTTCAGCTGTTTCATGTACAATTTCGGTTGAGCTGGATTTTATTGTACAGTCCCATTTTTCACCATTTGTTTACAATATACAAAATAGTATTCGATCCATTAAAAATACGTACAAAGAATTGTTTGCTGAAGACTCTGTGTGCAAGCCATTCTTCCTTTGCTCAGTCAAACGAATGTCCTACCTGATAGCACTGTTTGCTCAGCAGAAATAATGCCTAAGAAACACCTCTTGGCACGATGAGATACTGTCGATTCAACAGGCCTATGTGTGCTGGGACATACCGTTCACCAAACTCCTAAGTTGCTTTACTACAGTCTCTATTAGCTTCTGCTTGTCGCGATCGTTCTTCCTGAACTGAGCAAAGATGTTGTTCTTTTTGCTAGAGTCTTTCATTCTGGAGAAATAAAAAAAAAAAAGCAAACGACACAGACACATTAGAGACACAATCTGAAAAATCCGACTGTTTGAATGGGTTTACTTTTGTTCCTCTTTCTATCTTTCTGCTAGTAAGAACTGAAAGATTACAAAACCCGTTGTCTATGTGTTTGTAAATTAAACTTCCCCTATGTGGAGCTTGTTTTAACAAATATTACTTCACAAATGGCCCGTAAGTATTAGGCACATATCACTTTTGCAGGAAAGTGGTCCCTACCAGTCGTGCTAGCAGAGAAGCAGAGTAGAAAACCCGTTAGTATCATCTGCTGCCATGGCAAATTCAGACTTGGCGAACGGGTGCGTTTTCTTCACCGCCAAGTACCCCCTATCGCTATTGCTCATCTCCCTCTCAACGCATTTAAAAACGAAATCAGGGAAATAAAATAAATCGAAGCAACGCTACTTTGTAATAATACAGGTGATACGTACCCTCTGTGAACTCTGCAAAACACATCACCGTCGCCGGCAGGAGAGGGAAGAAAACACCGTCAGAAAACGCCCGCACACCGCAGGACGTCCTGATGCAGCTGCGAGGCGCAGGCTGATGCTCGGCTGGCGGCAACGCGCCCCCCCTGTGCCCCTGCGCTCCCCGAAACGGCACCGGCTTCAGCACGGCGGAACCCCACGGCTCTCCCTGCCCCACAGCGGCAGCCCGGGCAGCGGC
>NW_010247736.1:0-6231 GCF_000690775.1 Eurypyga helias
AAACTTTGGAAAGGGTGGGAGTGACTGGTCTTGCTCGGGTGGCTTAAGTACTCCTGTCACGTGCCATGACCGGGCTTCTGGGTGTGTAGAACTGCTCTGAGAAGCTGCTGAGGGGGGAAACCGCAGTGGCCTGGCTCCCAAACCCTGCTCTGTAGGTTCTGGCTGCGGTCCGCGGTGATGCTTGCGAACACGCGCATATTTCCTTCCAGATTATTAGACTTTTAAGTGAGACTACGAGGGCTTGTGATGCCTTAGCAGGAGGATGGGCAGTTGTCTGTAATCCGGCTTTGGTGGGAAGGTTTTTTTTGCATCAGCTTCTCTTGGGTAGAAGCTTACTGCTGAAATTAAGTTGAACATTTAAGAAAAATCATTTCAGTGAAAGCCTGCAGCACTCCATCCTTGTTTCTCACACATAGAATCACAGAACGGTTTGGGTTGGAAGGGATCTTAAAGATCATGCAGTCCCACCCCCTGCCATGGGCAGGGACACCTTCCACTAGACCAGGTTGCTCCCAGCCTCATCCAGCCTGGCCTTGGACACTTCCAGGGATGGGACATCCACAGCTTCTCTGGGCAACCTGTCCCAGTGCTCCCCACCCTCTCTGGGAAGAATTTCTTCCTGATATCTAATCTAAACCTCCCCACTTTCAATTTAAACCCGTTACCCCTTGTCCTGTCACTCCCTGCCCTTGTAAAAAGCCCCTCCCAGCTTCCTTGTAGCCCCTTCAGGTACTGAAGGCTGCAATAAGGTCTCCCCAGAGCCTTCCCTTCTCCAGACTGAACAGGTACAGTTGCACCTCATGATGTTTTGAAATCTGCATGGGGGTTGGTGATTAAGCACTTAGCACCTAGAGCTGCATCTTATCTCACTGAAACAAGTAAAAGGGCTTTGGGTTTCATGATCCATGAGAATTCTTAATTATTCTGATTTTGGAAGGTGGTAAACCAAGAGCCTTTTAAGTCTCGAGAGCAAAAATGAAAATGAGAGTTACAACTATTTCCCGGATTCCTGTCAAGCCTGCCTCCATGTTTAGGCAGCCAAGGCTTACCACGGCCGATGGGCGTTGTGGTGTTTGTGTGCTGCGCAGAGGTTTTTTTTGCCCACCTTGTCTTTAGGTCCAAAAGAAGACCCTCCTTTTAAATGAGTTGTACGTGACTCTTCACCTAAGTTTATTCTGATGCTTGATCTGTGACACCAAGGTGAATTAACTTGTGTAGCTGTTAGCTGTTGTGGCTTGCTGTACTCCAGTGCTGAAAGCATAATGCACAGCTTGTAAGAACCTCTCGCTTTTACCATCTGCCACGGACTATTACTTTTATTTATTTGAGAAGTAATTTTCGTGCTACTCAGTATTTACTTAAATGGAGGAACACTACAGAAGCGATGAAGTGAAGCACTTGGAGGTGAAGGACTGTCAGACTGATGAGTCTGTTCACCTTTATTTTGTTTGGGCTTACATAGTGTCATATCTGCAGGAATATGTGGTGTGCTGTTTCTTTGATTATGGGATGGCTGTCTCCGAGGATGTTCGGGATGAAGCTGGAACAAAATAGCATAAGAAACTGTGCACTTGGCACTTCTGATTTCTGGCAATCCAGAGACTTGACTTTGGAGAGTTTATCTTTCCTTCTTGGTCTGCTGTGAAACCTTAGTTTCTCTTCCTTATCGAACTTCTAAACTCGAAAATGAATTTTTGGTTTTGGTCCCACTAGGTAATGCAGTTCTTAAAATGTTTTTTCCTCTTCAGTTTTGTAGCCAGCATTATTGCACTAAACGGATCCTGAGCACTCTCCTTTTCTAAGTAGCTGGAATTGCAAATCTTTTTGTTGCAAACGAGGACCTTCAGAAGATTCATAGAATCGATGAGATCAATGTATTTGATGGTTATGTTCATCTCTGCTTCCATCTGTAAAGAATACTACGAAAAACGTTTATGTAGTGACAAAACTAATGCTATGCCCATATGTGTCACCTAATAGACTATAAATTGCATTTTCTATTTGATGGGGTAGAGACTTTATTTTGCATGTGTAGTCATTTGGTATTTACATACACAGTACTTTTAAGTCAGCATCAGTGTCTGTTAGTCTGGGGCTTTGAGCAATACTGGTGGTGTCTGGGACAAACCCAGAGCCTGCCACTATCATGCAGAGTTGGAAGTCACACCAAATCCATAGAAATCACTTTAAAAAGAGGCATAGCTTACTTATTTTCTCCCGCTGTCATACATCTTGTAGTTTACAGAAATTACCGTATGTGGTCACTGTTGAACTGTCAGCTCCAAAGCGATGTTTACCTTCTGGAATTTTGGGCTTCCAATATTCTCTCCAAATCTCCGAGCTGCTGTTGAGGAGTAAGATGTGTGAGCTTAGGCAGGAAAGCAATTTTTAAGCCGTGCTGTAGTTTAACCTTTAGGCACCGCTGAAGAGATTGATTTTGATTAAGTCCTTATCATCAAAGGTTGCTTAACGGCAATTATTTGTGAGTGTTGGTAAATGTGTTTCTAACACAAGAACAGAAATAGGGAAAATGAGGAGAGGGACCGAGAAGGCGCCTAGTCAGTTGTCTCGTGTTTGCAATGAAGCTAGCTGTGACCATGTCAGAGTGTGCCTGCAGTTCACCTCTGCTGTGCCTCTCCAAAGACAACCTAAGGATTTTGGAACTTCTGCTGTGTGTTTGAATGAAGAAAATAAGTCTTTTCAAGAATCAAATGAAGAAAAATGGGTTTTGTTTAAATTGCATGACTGTATACATACAGAAAGAAAAGCTATTTTGGGAACTGTTTGAAAAGAGACGTCTACACGATTTATCTTTCTACTAATGAGTAGAAAAATCTTGTCCTCTATAGGAGATGCACTTTGGCTTATTAACAAAAGCATTTGTTGGCTAAAAGGTGCCTTTCTTAACATATGTTCTCCCTCCTTCAGACTGGAAGACAGCCTCAGCGAGAGGCTGATACCATCACCATGACAACACCCAATGGATGGCATTAAGTACAATAAACATCACGAGAATTCTGAGGCTGAAATGCCAGGGGAGATCTCCTGCATCCGTCTAATTTATCTAAGTTCACATTTTCCATACCTGTGGTTCTTAAGACATAACGATTCCTTTAGCCTACCCTTCCTGCTGGGAAGGTTTTTGCCGATGCTCCCTAAGTGGCTGCAGCGACTTCCCGTTGCGGATCCTCTGCCCCAGGCTGCCGCTTCTGTAGTGGAGTCAGCGGGCGGGAAGGTGGTAGTGAAAGCGGGCCTGCTTTTGGGGTGACAGATTTCAGACCCAAGACAACAGCAAAAGCTGCACGGCAGCAGCGCCAGGGCAGACTACAGCTCTGTTACTACAATCCTTAGTGTTCCTGGTATCGCCGTCCATGCCATCTCCTAACGGGTTTGAAGGTTCCGGGAAGAGAGTGTTCTGCGCCCCACAGGGTCTTTGTGTTCAAAGCCCTGACAGCCCACACCGACTCACACATCCTGTGCAGAAATGCTCCAGGCGTGGTATGAGGAGAACTACTGCATGCAGCTTGCTGCCTCGTGTCCCACCCCGCCGCGGTACCAAGGAGTTTTAATTTAGATCTGAAAGGCAACAGCACAGTCCAATACCCAAAGAGCACTAACAGTTAACAGTAAACAAAGGGGAAACTGCTTCATCAGCTTGCCCCGTGTGTGGAAAATCCAAGTATTCTGGGAGCAGGAAAAAAGCAGGCAATGAGTAACATTGAGCAGATGAATTAAAACGCAAAATATGCGCAGAGGAGCACCCTGCAGACCAAGAATCAGGCTGCAGTGGGGACGAGGCAGTGTTCGCCCTGTCTATAAACCCATACAGTGCTTACGTGGTTTAACCTCGGCTGGCAATAACCTACCACGCGGCTGCTCGCTCGCCTCCCCCCGCCGGCAGAGGATCGGAGGAAAAGACAAGGAAGCTCGTTAATTAAGAATTATTTAATAATTGAATATAAATTAATATCATAGTGATAGTAAGAATATTAATACTACTAAATAATTAAAATAATAGACAATAAAACACATGCTGCAATTGCTCACCACCAGCTGACCGATGCACAGCCAGGTCCTGAGTAGCCAGAGCCCGAGAGCGAGCACAGCAGCGTCCGAGCGACAGCAAACCCGGGAAAGCCAACCGACCCCCCAGCTCACTCACGAACGAGCACAAACAAGTGAGTTAACGAGCTAGCAAGCAGAGGAACTAACACAGGAGCTCTGGCCCCACCCCGGTCCACTCCCCACCTATGTAGCATGCCATGGAATGAAATCCCCCTCCAGTCTTCTCAGGTTACCTGTGTGGACTCTGTGTGTCACGTTACTACAGCCCCCTCCGGGCCATCACGGCTCCAAAGAAAAGTATCAACTCATCCCTTGAAAAGGCAGATTCAGCCCAAAGCGTAAAAGTGGCATGCAGTGCTCATAGCAAACTGCTTCTGGTTTTCTCTGGCCAACTCTGGGAGGCCGCAGCCATTCTGGAACTGCACCTCTCACAGTTGCAAAGCGCTAGAATTGCTCGTTCTAATTTGTTTGCAGCCATCAACCGCTGACAGCATCATAGCAGCTCTTTGAGCATTACGCTTCCTAAGCTCAGTATGCCTCTTTCTGCCCGTTACTCTGCATCTGCACAGAGAATCCACTGCCTCCCCGTCAGCCTGGGTTCACTGCGGCCCAGGGGCTGCGCGCTGTCGCACCGACTATTCTTCCGGTACGCACGCAGCAGTTTAGGAACCCTGAACAAGTCATTCGGTCCACGAGAAGAAACGGACCCACCCCACGCTGCACGGGACTCAGGCGAGGAGAGAGTTTTCTGTAAGTCCCCTCCGATCAGTTGCAGCAGATGTCTCAGCAGGGGACCTAAGCGTTACAACAGGCAGGAGAAAAGCTGAGAGGAGCCACCGCGGAAAGCACAACCCCAGCACTGCCGGACTCTCCTCTCGGCATTTCCTTCATCCACCTGGCTTTACTACCATGTCTTGCATCAGTGGTGCCTGGGATGAGAAAGCGACTGATTTACTGCCTTGCGTATGGTTGTGGGATCCTGTGTTTAATAACAAAGTAGTGGGTGCTTTTTAATAGGAAAAAAAAGCCAGGCCTCCACGGAACTGCCTCAAAAGAAACCTTACAGGCCTACCTGCCTGCGTTCAAAGCAGAAAGCTCCGCAAAGGGAAAGCTGTGTGGTGCCTTTAGATTACAATAGGAAGAACAGTGCAGATGCAAGCCTTGACTTTTCAAGCAAGGAAATGTAGAGTAACCCAGCGAGGACCTTCCTAGAAACCCCGTACCAGAATATGGTCACTTCGTATAAACCGTGTCTCCAAACACATTAAAACATGGAAGTAGTGGGAGGTATTAGAAAAGCCATTACCACCTTTCACAGCTTCATCCACTTCAAAGAATAGTTTTTTAATCATCTAATCTTTCATGGGAAAGCAGGAATAAACCCATCCATTCTCAGTATTGTGATTTTGTTAGAGGCAAGCCGACCCCTTTCTTGGAATGTTATGGCTATTCCTCCTCTAAGGGGCGGGATGCAGAACTGAAAACTTGTCTTTGCCTGACCTCTGCAGAGTCGTGTAAGAGTAGCATGAAAGGGAACTCCCAAAAAACAAGAGGTGTATCGAGGGTAGAGAGGGACTTCTCTGCGTTTCTTACTCTTGGGGTAGGGTTAAATACATGATGAAGTAGTAAGACTCGTATCTCGCTTCATGCGAACATCGCTCCCTCTTTACTGAAACCTTTCCCTTCTGCTTGTAAATGAACAAACAGGCCCAGAACCTCTCTGGAGAAGCTAAACAGAAACGCAGTTGCAGCCCCATTTACATCTGCCTGTGCCAAGTCTCTCCCAGACTGTCCTGGAACAGTAAACCAGGAGTCAAAACGCTTGGCAAGTGCAGCAGGCGAAGGGAGGCTGGCAGTAGTTGTGCCGTTGCTGCAGAAAGCGATACACCAGAGCTAATAACGTGCCTTTAGGGCACGCTGTATGTGCTTACATAGGTCCCGTGCCTACGTTACGGTGTAACCCCCCCGTTTATACTTGCTGCACGCGGCAGCGACGGAAAGCTTTTCAGAGCGGCGTTTGGAGAGAGCAGCACGTGCACAGTGGGGAGTACAGATGTCACTTTAATGCGGTCAGATCCGCCGGTGGGGCGGGGTGCATCCTCGTCCCGGCGTGGGGTGTGCTGTCCCGGGCGGCTCGGCAGCCCCCTCGGCCGGGGTCTCGCTCAG